>NC_046158.1:129784104-129863884 GCF_011064425.1 Rattus rattus | reverse complement strand
TTCTGTTGCTTGAGTTCTGCGCTTGCCTCTCGCTTCATCAGATTATCTCTAGTGTTACTTTGTTCTGCTATTTCTGACAGTGGCTAGACTGTCCTATAAGCCTGTGTGTCAGAGTGCTGTAGACCTGTTTTCCTCTCTTTCAGTCAGTTATGGGGACAGAGTGTTCTGCTTTCGTGCGTGTAGTTTTTCCTCTCTACAGGTCTTCAGCTGTTCCTGTGGACCTGTGTCTTGAGTTCACCAGGCAGGTCACTTGCAGCAGACAAGTTGGTCTTACCTGTGGTCCCGAGGCTCAAGTTCGCTCTCGGGGTGCTGCCCACGGGCTCTCCGAGGCGGCAGCAACCAGGAAGATCTGCGCCGCCCCTTCCGGGAGGTTCCGTGCACCAGGGTTCCAGATATCTTTTGGTGTTTTCCTCTAGGATCAGTACTGTATGCAGCGTGCAGTCTCTTCTGGTTTCCCAGGCGTGTCTGCCTCTCTGAAGGTTTAGCTCTCCCTCCCACGGGATTTGGGTGCAGAGAACTGTTTATCTGGTCGGTCCCTTCAGGTGCGGTGTCTCAGACGCAGTGGACCTGCTGCTCCTGGGCCCTCCTCTACGGGTACCCAGAGGCCGTTAGCAGTTTCCTCCTGGGCCAGGGATGTGGGCAGGGGTGGGCAGCGTTGGTGGTCTCCTCCGCTCTGCTGCCTCAGGAGTGCCCGCCCGACCAGGCGGCGAGAACTCCCCTCCAGGGGGCCTGGGAGCAGAGAGCTGCTGAGGGCAGGGATCCGCCGGCCCCAGAGTCTGGCCAAACACCGGAAGTGTCCGGTCCCAGAGGAACTCCGCCTCTGTGAGACCTGAGTTCACCAGGCAAGTCGTTTGTAGCAGAAAAGTTGGTCTTACCTGTGGACCCGAGGCTCAAGTTCGCTCGCGGGGTGCTGCCCACGGGCTCTCCGCGGCGGCAGCAACCAGGAAGATCTGCCCTGGCACATATTTTTATGCCAAGGATAATGACAACTTTTTCCAATGTTGTGGTGAGCCCAATTATAAAATAAATAATCGATTTACAGGCAACCATATTAAAAATGTCTTTTGACCCCCAAATGTTGCAACTAATATGTTGAAAAATTGTGCCAAGTTTTTTTTCAGACTGCCTTGTATCATTATTACATCATAAAATATGAATTCTTCAGTCTCTGGTGTTTAGTTGTGGACCTCATTTTAGTCTTTTATTTATCTATTCATCAAGATTACATATTAATAAAGACATAAAAATATTTAATAAATGTTAAAATCTCTCATAGCTTTATAAGTGCAGTCATTTAAAAAAGAAATTCTTTAAAAAAAGAAAACTTTTAAAAATAGCATTTAAATTTTTTTTCTGAAAATCCAAAACTTTATTTAAAGATTTTTAAAATTTCTCAGTTTTGGCATTTTGCAATATCAAAATAAAGTACCTTTTTAAAAAATGAAAGCTCAGAGTGCAACCATAATGTTTAGAAGTTTAAACCAATTTTATCATATAAACAATTTAGTGTTTTTTAAAATCAACACCAAGTGAGTTATATTACAGTTTGGCGGCGGGCAAGATACTTTTTTGTATACAAATGAATGGACGTGTAGCTTTAATGCCACATTAAATAAGCATTGTCTTGCTTTCCTTCGCTGCTGCGTCTGCAGCGATGAGTGTGCTCAGGTTACAGAGGAGGCTTGCTTCTAGTGTCCTCCGCTGTGATAAATAGAAGGTCTGGTTGGACCCCAATGAGACCAACGGAATCGCCAATGCCAACTCCCATCAGCAGTTCAGGAAGCTGATCCAAAATGGACTAATCATCTGGAACCCTGTAACTGTCATTCCCGGGTTTGCTGCTGGAAGGGCAGGCATATGGGCATAGGGAGGAAAGGTACTGCTAATGCTCGGATGCCCGAGAAAGTGACCTGGATGAGAAGGATGAGGATCTTGCGCAGGCTTCTCAGAAGATACCAGAAATCTAAGGGGATTGACCACCATATGTATCACAGCCTGTATCTGAAGGTCAAAGGGAATGTATCAAAAAAAAAAAAAAAGCGGAGTCTCATGGAGCATATCAACAAACTGAAGGCGGACAAGGTCCACAGGAAGCTACTGGCTGACCAGGCTGAGGCTCGCAGGTCTAAGACCAAGGAAGCAAGAAAGCTCCAGGAGGAGCGCCTCCAGGCCAAGAAGGAGGAGATCATCAAGACTCTGTCCAGGGAGGAAAAGACCAAGAAATGAAGCTTCCCTCATGTCTGTGCATAGTGGCCTGGCTGTGGCCTCACACGGATCAGTCATTAAAATAAGACAAGCCTTTGTCCTCGGGGAAAAAAAGCATTGTCTTAAAGCTAATGTTCTATAAACCTGATTTTTTAACACAGATGAGGAATTATACGAAATTCTTAAGCCAATTTAAAAGTATTTTTGGAGACCAATTTTCTTGGTTGGTTCATGGCTTGCGTTGCTGCCTAGAATGGCTTCAATCCTGAGTTATTAGTTTTAAATTTATTTTTTTTTTGTTTTATGATTACAAGTTTTTAATTTTAATTAAGGACCACCATGCTATCTGGTGAATCCAATGCTTATGGACACAGTGGTTCCGTAGTGGGACTAGCCACTGGCTTCCCCAACAGAGAGCTGACAAACCACTGACTGATTCCCCTTTAAGAGAAGACTGCAGATCACACAAGGACTGGGCTTTGCTGCCAACATTCCCTAAGTTCCCATATACGACCTCAGTTCAGGTTTTCTAACATGAGAGGATGGTATTTCTGTTTTGCTTCAGTGTATGATGTATTTATTCCAGTGTGTAGTTATGGACATAGTTAGTTTGGAGAGGATCTGTATTATGGCAGACCATTTATTATGTCCTTAGTAATCTTGCATACATTTTGGAAGCCACTACAGGTGGTAACTGTATCTCTAGTAATTATATCTGTAGGAAAGAAACTTACTCCAAATATTTTTGACAATCCTAGAACTTTATCTGCAAATATGATGCACTCTTGGAGGAATAAAGCGACTTTGCCTTTTAAAATATGAACACTTAAGAAACAATTCATTTTCAATGCAAGGATTAGAACAAATGCTAACACGAATTTGCTGGTATTTGAGCTATGTAACTCATTAAAAATAAAATGCCAGTTTATATAACCTTACTTATTCGTATGTGTATGATATGTATGTGGTGGTTCATGGTAAATAATTATTTGTCACTTGATCTGACCTAGAGGCTATTGTGAAAAGAAAACCTTTAATTGAGAATATGCATCTGTAAGACTTGTCTTTAGGCTAACTCATCTGGGATTTTCTTGATTGATGATTGAAAGCCTTAATTTCTTTGCATGACCCTTCGGTTGTAGGCTGTCAACTGAACCTTCACCAATGACCTTCTCTGGTTTCTCACCATCTCAAGCATCAGCTGTTCTCCATGACTTCTTCATACCATCAAAACCACTCACACCTGGGTGATTCTTACACTTTACCAAGTCCAGCTGCAGCACAAGGTACAATATTAGTTATCTCTGGAACACAGCTTCATAGTGCTCTCAGAAGACACTTCCCAGATTTTACCTCAGTAATGCTAGGCTCTCTTAATCACGGCTACTTTCTTAGCTCAGGCTAACCAGCACCAATTGTCCCAGTTGTCCTGTCTACATTTTTTCATTTATTATTGGATATTTTTATTAACATTTCAAATGTTATCCCCTTTCCAGAATTCCTGTCCTTAAATCCCTATCTGATCCCCTCTCCCCCTTCTTCTATGAGGATGTTCCCCTACCCAGCCTCCCCCATTCCTGTCTCCCTGCTCTGATATTCCCCTACACTGGGGAGATCCAGCCTTAGCAGGATCAGGGGCTTCTCCACCCATTGGTGACCAACAAGGCCATCCTCTGCTACATATGCAGCTGCACCCATGGGTCTGTCGATGTGTACTCTTTGGATGGTGGTTTAATCTCTGAGAGCTCTGGTGGGTTTGTAATGTTCTCATAAGGTTGCAAACCTGTTCAGCTCCTTGAATTCTTTCTCTAACTCCTCCAATGGGAACCCTGTTTTCAGTTCCATAGCTGGCTATGAGCATTCGCCTATGTATTTGTTATGTTCTGGGAGAGCCTCTCAGGAGAAAGCTATATGAGGCTCCTATCAGCATGCATTCCTTGGCATCAGCAATATCGTCTGAGTTTGGTGGCTGTATGTATGTATATGGGCTGGATCCCTAGGTGGGGCAGGCTCTGAATGGCCATTCCTTTAGTCTCTGCTCCAAACTTTGTCTCCATATCTCCTCCTATGAATACTTTTTCCAGGTTCTAAGAAGGACTTAAGCATCTGCACTTTGGTCATCTTTCTTCTTGTGCTTCATGTGGTGTATGGATTGTATCTTGGGTAATCTGAGCTTTTGGGCTAATATCCACCTATCAGTAAGTGCATACCACATGTATTTTTTTTCTCTGATTGGGTTACCTCACTCAGGAAGACATTTTCTAGTTCCACCCATTTGCCTAAGAATTTCATGAAGTCATTGTTTTTAATAGCTGCATAATACACTATTGTTTACATGTATCATGTTTTCTGTATCCATTCCACTAGTGAAGGAATCTGGGATTTTTCCAGCTTCTGGCTATTATAAATACGGCTGCTATGAACATAGTAGAGCATGTGTCCCTGTTATATGTTGGAGCATCTTTTGGGTATATGCCCAGGAGTGGTATAGCTGGGTCCTCCAGTACTTCTATGCCCAATTTTCTGAGGAACCTCCAGACTGATTTCCATAGTGGTCACCAGACTGCAATCCCATCAACAATGGAGGAGTGTTCCTCTTTCTCTACATCCTCACCAGCGTCTGCTGTACCTGAATTTTTGATCTTAGCCATCCTGACTGGTGTGAGGCTGAATCTCAGGGTTGTTTCTATTAGCATTTTCCTGACTGAAGATGTTGAACCTTTCTTTAGGTGCTTTCCGGCATTTGATCTTCCTCAGCTGAGAATTCTTTGTTTATCTCTGTACCACATCTTTTAAAAGGGTCACTTGATTCTCTCCCATCTATCTTCTTGAGGTTTGTATGTATTGGATATTAGCTCTCTATCAGATGTAGGATTGATAAAGATCTTTTCCCAATCTGTTGGTTGCTCTTTTGTCCTAATGACAGTGTATTTTGCCTTACAGAAGCTTTGCAATATTTTGAGGTCCCATTCGTGGATGCTTGTTCTTAGAGCATCAGCCGTTGGTGTTCTGTTCAGGCAACTTTTCCCAATGCCCATGAGCTGTGTATTTTTTGTTCTAAAGCCAGAGTCACATGGCCGAAGCTATTCAGTTCTGCTGCTTGCTGGGGCTGGAACATGCCCTCCTTGTTCAAGTACTTTATCACCAGCTTTCTATTTTCCAGCTCCTTCATTGCCTATGCTTAAGCTGTCCTGGAACGTGCTCTGCAGATTGACCTGGAGCTCAGAGATCTGTGAGGCTCTGTCTTTTGAATTCTGGGATCACACTCTTGTACCACCAGACCTGGACTTAAGCTTTTCTGTTTTTGGAACTTGCTCTGCCCCAGGCTGGCCTTGAACTCAGAGATCTGCTTGCCTCTGTCTCCTGAAATTAAAGGCGTGTACTACCCTGCTTAGTCCTAAGCTTTGTTGGTTGGGATCTTGCCTGAGTGCCACTACCCCCTTATGTTGCTTATCCCTTTGACCGCCAAATCGGATTCATTTCACTTCCTGGTGCACTGTCATGACTCGAACCATACATTTTATATTTTCCGTTTCTCCACTTACCCCTTTGCAAAACACTCTTCTTCTTTTTTTTTTAAAATGTATTTATTTTTACTGGATATTTTATGTATTTACATTTCAAATACTATCCCCTTACCACCCTCTTCCATGCCCCCTCCCCCTCCCACTGCTTCTATGAAGATCCTCCCATTCCCACTCACCCACTCCCACTTCAACACCCTGGAATTCCCCTACACTGGGGAAACAAGACTTCACACGACCAAGGGCTTTTCTTCCTATTGATGCCAGACAATGCCGTCTTCTGCTACATGTGACGGGAGCCATGGGTCCTTCCATATATATTCTTTGGTTGGTGGTTTAGTCCCTGGGAACTCTAGGGTTTCTGGTTTGTTGACATTGTTCTTCTTCCTATGAGGTTGCAATTCCCTTCTGCTCCTTGAGTCCTTTCTTTAGCACCTCCATTTGGGTCCTCATGCTCAGTCCGACTGGTAGCTGCAAGCATCTCATCTGTATGAGTAAGGCTCTGGCAGAGACTCTTAGGAGACATCTATATGAGGCTCCTGTCAGGAAGGACTTCTTGGCATCAGCAATAGTGATTGTAATTTGTGGCTGCATATGGGACAGATCCACAGGTGGGGCAGTCTCTGGATGACAATTCCTTCAGGCACTGCTCTACTCTTTGTCCCTGTATTTCCTCCTATGAGTATTTTGTTCTCCCTTCTAAGAAGGAGCGAAGCATCCACATTTTGGTCTTCCTTCTATTGAGCTTTGTATGGTTTGTGAATTGTTACTTAGGTATTCTGAGCTTTTGGACTAATATACACTTATCAGTGAGTACATGCCATGGGTGTTTTGTGACTGCGTTACCTCACTAACGATGATATTCTCTAGTTTGATCCATTTGACAAAGAATTTTATGTAGTCATTGTTTTTTTTTTTTTTTTAATTAACTTGAATATTTCTTATATACATTTTAGTGTTATTCCCTATTCCCGGTTTCCGGGCAAACATCCCCTCCCCCCTCCCCTTCCTTATGGGTGTTCCCCTCCCCACCCTCCCCCCATTGCCGCCCTCCCCCCAACAGTCTAGTTCACTGGGGGTTCAGTCTTAGCAGGACCCAGGGCTTCCCCTTCCACTGGTGCTCTTACTAGGATATTCATTGCTACCTATGAGGTCAGAGTCCAGGGTCAGTCCATGTATAGTCTTTAGGTAGTGGCTTAGTCCCTGGAAGCTCTGGTTGCTTGGCATTGTTGTACATATGGGGTCTCGAGCCCCTTCAAGCTCTTCCAGTTCTTTCTCTGATTCCTTCAACAGGGGTCCTATTCTCAGTTCAGTGGTTTGCTGCTGGCATTCGCCTCTGTATTTGCTGTATTCTGGCTGTGTCTCTCAGGAGCGATCTACACTTCTGCACTTCTTTGCTTCATCCATCTTGTCTAATTGGGTGGCTGTATATATATGGGCCACATGTGGGGCAGGCTCTGAATGGGTGTCCCTTCAGTCTCTGTTTTAATCTTTGCCTCTCTCTTCCCTGCCAAGGGTATTCTTGTTCCCCCCTTTTAAAGAAGGAGTGAAGCCTTCACATTTTTGATCATCCGTCTTGAGTTTCATTTGTTCTAGGCATCTAGGGTAATTCAAGCATTTGGGCTAATAGCAGCTTATCAATGAGTGCATACCATGTATGTCTTTCTGTGATTGGGTTAGCACACTCAGGATGATATTTTCCAGTTCCAACCATTTGCCTACAAATTTCATAAACTCGTTGGCAAAACACTCTTCTTAAGAAAAAACAAAAGAACAAAGTCTCCACTAGAATGTCTTCTGGGGGCGGGATTTCCTTTGTCAATGCCATTACTGTAAATCTCGTTACCTTGACCTCAGGCAGACTCTTCAGACAAGGGCATAAAGCAGCCATCTTCCTCACCCAAAATACAACAAAAACAGTCTCTGGGCCACATAGTAAAATTCTTCTCCAGTAAAACCTCTTCGGCCAGGTCTGTGCAGTTTAAATCACTCTCAGCAACAGTCTTCCATACTCCTACTAGGACAGCCCATTGCTTTCAACTCTGTGCTGTCCCTCCAGCACACTCCCACCCAGCCACATTGTCATTTGTTCTTATGGGAGGCAGGTAAGATCTCTGAATTCTTTTGCAATGTTAAAAGAAAAAGAAAATGTACTTGATGTCTCCTCAATATCAAGGAGCTGGGAAACAGGCTGCCGATTCATCAGATAATAAAAAGGGACCCTGGAATAAATAACCAACTTCACATGTAATAAAAGAAAAAAACCTGGGCTTTTGGTCTGCATGTGATGAGCTAGCAGGAAGTGATAGCAGTACCTTGAAATTTGTTTTTCTGTGGTGAGAGCTGAGCTATCTGGAGATCACCAGAGAGCAAATACAGCTCTCAGAATTGTTTCTACCAGGATTTCTGAGGAGGGAAAACCCTGGATTCCTTGGAGCATTGACACAGCTCTTTTCAAATGTTTCCTAGCAGCTATCAAGAGAAGGCTATATGAAGAGTGAACACTGCTCTTTTAGAATTTTTTCTTTTATCCAGAAAATTTTAACAGGTTTTGTTTATAATTTTTTATAAAGTTGGAGTTTTCAAATGTGTTCACTGAAATATTTTGCTTGCATTAATGCTTTACATGTTGTATTAATACTACAAATTCACAGACAAATGAACGTGGAGGAGCTGCCAATACCTGATCCTGTCCCCTATGTTTAGTCTCATATCTTAGGTACCTTTGACCCCATGGAAAAAATAATCTAACATTTAGAACTACTGATAACAGGAAGAAGAGGAATTTTTTCGAGAATGAAATGTTTCCTCTCATAGTGGACTCTTAAGCAGGTACTGAGCGTATGCGGCGTGCTAGCTGGATATCATTTGGCATAATTTTTCCAGGTTTGGCATGGATAGCACACAGGTTGGTACCTTCAAAAGGCCAACCAGATAGGCCTCGCTTGCCTCCTGTAAAGCACCAATAGCTGCACCCTGGAATCGCATATCGGTTTTGAGGTCCTGAGCAATTTCTCGCTCCAGACACTGAAAGGGGAGTTTGGGAGTCAGAATTTCAGTGGACTTCTGACAGCATGTGATTTCACTGAGTGCTACAGCACCAGGCCTGTAACGATGAGGTTCCTCCACGCGTCCACTAGAGGGCGCACTCTTGCGAGCGGCTTTTGTGGCCAGTTGTTTCCTGGGTGCTTTAGCACTGGTGGATCTGCAGGCTGTCTGCTTTACAGAAGCCATGGTATGGGCGCCTCCTTACTTACCCCCCTTCTCCTTCAGCTGGAGCTCAGCGAAGGAGACGCGGCGCTGGTGTTAGAGAGCGGAGGCGTCCCTGCAAAGTCTGCGAACACCTAGAATTCTTTTCTTTCTGATTTTGATAACCCAAGAATTATTTTTCCAATTTATCTAACAGTATTTTTAACTTGGTAGGAAGAGCCAAGAACTTTTTTTCACCAAAAATATGATTATTTATTTTGTTTTTAGCTGTAGTCATGGTTTTTTAAAAATATCTTTGTTATTTTTATTTTATTTTATTTTTTATTAACTTGAGTATTTCTTATTTACATTTCGAGTGTTATTCCCTTTCCCGGTTTCCGGGTCAACATCCCCCTAACTCCTCCCCCTCCCCTTCTATATGGGTGTTCCCCTCCTCATCCTCCCCCATTGCCGCCCTCCCCCAACAATCACGTTCACTGGGGGTTCAGTCTTAGCAGGACCCAGGGCTTCCCTTCCACTGGTGCTCTTACTAGGATATTCATTGCTACCTATGAGGTCAGAGTCCAGGGTCAGTCCATGTATAGTCTTTAGGTAGTGGCTTAGTCCCTGGAAGCTCTGGTTGCTAACTTTTTGGATCAGTTTTCCTGGCCAAAGTCAGAAAAGGATGACTGGATGAGCTATCCAGAGAGCTTTTAGAATTTTTACTAGCAGAGAGAGCTGTCTCAAGCAGAAGACTAGCTGTCTCAACCAGAGAGTTTTTAGAATAGAAGGTAAAATCTGTCTAGAGCAGAGCAGCTGGAGTCTACACACAGAGAGAAAGCAGCCTGGGAAGCCATCGCATCTGGAAAGGTATCTCAGCCGAACAGAAGCCTCCAACTTAGACCCATGTTTCCCTGCTGCTCTCAAAAGGGCCCTCTCTTAGGAACCCAGACCCAGTCAAGGTTGGTCCTTGGCATCTGTGTTCTCTGTTTTTTCTATACGTGGGAATGGTGGCATTGATCCATTTATTGGTTAGATCATAGGCAATGATTCACAGGTAGCATTGGCTCCTGAGCAATGTGCCTTCACAGTGTCATCTACATGATTTCCAGCTCAGACCTTGTCGTACAAGAAGAACATTCCAGAGGCATTTCTGTCCATCGCTTGTATAGTTTACAGATGTTTCTCTCTGCCTTTGAGTTAAGAATGCTCTTTTAAAATCTCTGCTTTTACCTCGTAACCAAATTCAGAATAGGATTTAACATAGCATGTGCAGAAGCAGGCAAATCAATGTGTGAACTCATCTCTATTCCCTAACAAAGTCCTAATGCTTCTCTCTTTAGAAGAACATTATTGATTTGGAAATGGCTGTCATGCTTTCCTTGCCTGCCACTAGGGGTTTGGGGGAACTTTCTCAGCTGTCCTGTCCAAATTATTGTGTTGTCTGTTCTTGAGTAGATCTGGAATTAAAACCCAAACAGTTTGCTACTGTTGAGATTTTCTTATTTAGCTTTTGAAGTGGGCAAACCTTTCTTTAATTTGTATCTTTGTGTTGATAAAATTCACTTTTTAAAAATAATTTACTGGATTTTGTGAAAGATGTAATAATTTTGGGGTATAAAGATAAGAACCTAATGGGCAGTGTATATTTCATAACAAATTAATTAATTTTACTGGATTTTTTTTTTACATTTCAAATGTTTTCTGCTTTCCATCACCAACCTACCCACTCCTGTGTCCCTCCCCACATTGACATTTCTCTGCAGGGGAATGGGGCGTTCATTCTTGGCAGGACCAAGGCTTCTCCACCCATTGGTTCCCAACAAGGCCATCCTCTGCTACATATGCAGCTGGAGCCTTAGGTGGCTGTGTGTGTACTCTTCGCGTAGTGGTTTTGTCCCTGGGAGTTCTGCTTCTATGGTATTGTTGTTCTTATGGGGTTGCAAACCCCTTCAGCACCTTCAATCCATTCTCTAACTCCTCTCATGCAGATCTCGTTCTCAGTTCAATGGTTCGCTGGGAGCATTCACCTTTGTATTTGTCATGCTCTGGCAGAGTCTCTCAGGAGACTGCTTTATCAGCTTCCTGTCAGCATGCCTTTCTTGGCATTACCAATTGTGTCTGGGTTTGGTTGCTGTACATATTTGTCCTGAATCCTTAGGTGGGGCAGGCTCTGAATGGCCATTCCTTTTGTCTCTGCACCAAACTTTGTTTCCATATCTCTTCGCGTGAATATTTTTGTTCCCCATTGTAAGAAGGACTGAAGCATCTGCACTTTGATCGTCCTTTTTGAGCTTCATATGGTATGGATTGTGTCTTGGGTAATCCAAGCTTTTGGGCTAATATCCACTTATGAGTGCATACCTTGTATATTTTTTTCTGTGATTTTGTTACCTTTCTCAGGATGATATTTTCTAGTTCCATTTGCCTAAGAATTTCATGAAGTCATTGTTTTTAATAGCTGAGTAGTACTCCATTGTTTAGATGTACCACATTTTCTGTATCCATTCCTCTGTTGAAGGACATCTGACTTTCCCCAGCTTCTGGCTACTATACATAAGACTTCTGAGAACATATTGGACTATGTGTCCTTGTTATATGTTGGAGCATCTTTTAGGTGTATTCCCAGGAGTGTTATGGCTGTGTCCTCATGTAATACTATGTCCATTTTTCTGAGGAACCTCTGGATTGATTTCCATAGTAGGTCTAGCCACTTGCAGTCCCACACACTGTGGAGGAGTGTTCCTCTTTTCCACATCCTCACCAGCATCTGCTGTCTCCTGAGTTTTTGATGTTAGCCATTCTGACTGGTGTGATGTGAAATCTGAGGCTTGTTTTGATTTGCATTTCCCTCATGACTAAGGATGTTGAACATTTCTTTAGGTTCTCCTTGGCATTCAATATTCCTTAGTTAAAAATTTTTTGTTTAGCTCTGTACCCAATTTTTAATAGGGTTGTTTGATCCTCTGGAGTCTATCTTTTTTGAGTTTTTTGTATATGCTGGATATATTGTATATTTTGATTTAGGATTGGTAAATTTCTTTTCCCACTCAGTTGGTTGCCATTTTGTCCTAATGACAGTGTCATTTCCCTTTCAGAAGCTTTGCAGTTTTATGAGGTCCCATTTGTCAATTCTTGATCTTAGAGATAAGCCATTGGTGTTCTGTTCAGGAAAACTTCCCCAGTCCCCGTGTGTTGGATGTTCTTCATCACTTTTTCTTCTATTAATTTGAGTGTATCTGGTTTTATGTGGAGGTCCTTGATCCACTTGAACTTGAGCTTTGTAAAGAGCAATAAGAATGAATCAACATGCATTCTTCTACATGCTGATGTCCAGTTGAACCAGCACCATTTGTTGAAAATGCTATCTTTTTTCCACTGTATGCTTTTAGCTCCTTTGTCAAAGATCAAGGGATCATAGGTGTGTGGGTTCTTTTCTGAGTCTTGAATTCTATTCCATTCATCTGCCTGTCTCTGTACTAATACCATACAGTTTTTATCATTATTACTCTGTAATATAGCAGGGTTTGGAATGGTATTCCTCCCAGATGTTCTTTTATTGTTGATGATACTTTTAGCTATCCTGTGGGGTTTTTTTTTTTAATTGCAAATAAATTTGCAAATTGCTCCTTCTAACTCTATGAAGAATCGAGTTGGAATTTTGATGGGAATTGTATTGAACCTGTAGATTGATGGCCATTTTTACACTATTAATCCTCCCAATCCATGAGCATGGGAGATCTTCCCATCTTCTGAGATAAAATCCACTTTTAAAATAGGGCACAGCTTCTGGTTTTGTACAGATATACAAGACACTGAAGATATCTGTGTCTTTTTGCTCTACCTCTAGCTACCAGCTTAATTTTTTTTTTATTGGTATTAAAGCCTATTTCTTCAGAATTCTCATGTATACTGAAGACCCGCTGCGGCTTGCAGACACATGGACTGAAACGCTATTGGAGTCTTTAACTTTCCACAGGCAGGCGGGTATTGTTGGTTTAGTTGAGCCACACAGCCTTTGAGTCTTCCTAGTAAATTCAGTTTTTAGATAATAGACTGATTCTATGAGTTCTGTTCATCAAGAGAACATTTATTAATGCGAGTGTGGACTTTCTAGCTGTCTTTTTATTTGTTTGTTTCTTCCTACCCATTGCGGAAGCTGTGCTGGGTAACAATAGTACTCCACAGTGTTTGTCACGTGTTTCCTACTTTACGCTGAGGGTTGCTCATATTCATCAAGTGATAAGTACTTGCAGTTTACCTGAATCCAGATTGAAGACACAAAATAAAAATTATGTCTCCTATAATTCCTCTTTATAATACTCTGGACACCCTTCCACCTGTGGGACAGACCGATGACTCCACTGCAGCTGAGTAATGGTCTATGCAAGTTATGAACCTTGATTCCTAGAGGAAGAAGGGAAAGTGCCTAACTGAGAGTTGTGATTGGAGCTCACTCAGACAAGCTCCAAATTTACAAGGTGTCCCACAAAGGGGAGGAGCAGGTAACTGAGCAATAACAAATTGGAGTTGTGGGTCCTCCCCTGACCAGGGTGGGAAAACAGACCGGTAGGCAATTGGAGGAGAGACACAAGTGGTACTGAAATGCAAATTTCTACAGTACGGAAAAGGACTGGCCACCTGTGCCTAGAACTATTTCGCTGTGTCCCTTCAGCACACTCTAAGCCTATGGGTGGTGCTTATGTCACTCAAGATTCACTAGCCAATCAGAACATGTAGGCGGATCAGCCAATCCAAAGAGAAGGCGGGCTCTTCCGGGTGCGATCGTGCAAGTTCCTCTTTGAAGCTGACAGTCGTGAATGTTTCTGCTTGATGTGTTCCGCGTACTGCTCTTGGGTGCGGGAAGCTCAGGCAAGCTCAGGAGTCCCGAAATGGTAAGTACAGGGCTATCTCCCACAAAGGGGAGGAGCAGGCGGCTGAGCCGAGGGGCCCGGTGTGCTGGGTCGTCACTGGTGCTCGGTGGTAAACAGCAGCCTGACAGAAGCTGTGGTGACTTGTGAGGTTCCCTCTGGTCCTCTTCTCTCCCTGCACTCGGCGGTGGGTTGGGAATAACTTCACTTGGTTGCTGCATCTGCACAAAACGTTTGGGGTAGGGGCTTGTGTGTAGAAATACCCTTGGCAGGACGCGAAACTCGGAGAGCCCTAGTTTCTCTAGTATCTTCTTTAAGTTCTGCCCTTATCATTTAGCCGTTTTACATGTAGGTTTAAGATCCATTTCGAGTTAATTTTGTGGAGCCTGTAAAAGGCATCTCGCGTGTCCTCTCTCATGTGTCCAAAAGCACTCCAATAGTAAGCTGTGATGTGGAAGAGTAGAATTGGTGATGTAAAGGATTTACTAATGCTTATAGTGACAGCAAGTAGAATGTAGGTGAGGGAGGACTGCCTCTAGAACATCACACAGATATGTACTAAAACGGCCTATTAGAGAAAAGGATGCTAATATCCGTGTGTTAGTTTATCAGGATTATCTAGACATTTGTCTACACACCATAAGATAGGAGACAACTCTGCTTTACAATCAGCCTCTAGACCTATCCTGATATCAAAGAGCAGGCCTCTGACAAGCTGCTCAAGGGGGCAGTATTGGGTTATGACCAACATTAAGGCCTTGGTGTGCCATAAAGGTCCACTTCTTGAGAAAAGCATAGTTTTGCCACGTGGGCAAGACTACACTGGATGATAACTCTTTGAAAAGGAAAAATGGACGGGCTGGAGATATATATATATATATATATATATATATATATATATATATATATATATGTGTGTGTGTGTGTGTGTGTGTGTGTGTGTGTGTATGTATCTATCTATATATAAATGTGTGTGTGTATATATATGTATATATATATATATTATTTTTTTTTTAAGAACTTCACTTTAAAAAAAAAGGAAGAAAGAAAAGAAAACACTATTGTGTTGAGGACTGGCCTGATCAAGCAAGGCTTCTTATGAGGCCTTCATGTATGGAGGCTGGCACAGCTCCTTCTCACTCTCAGAGCCAATAACAGCCTGGGCTTAGGCCTTAGGAGCTTGCCCATGTTTCTGTTGTAGTGAGAGTAAAATAGAGCAAGGAAGGTGCTTGGGAAATCAGGTAGTGGTCGGACCAGGGCCTTTGGGCTTGGGTTGCTTCAGATCCTGAGATCCCAGCCATTTCTACCACAGGAGGCTATGGTTCTCAGTCCCCATCAACTTTGGACTTGGCCAATAGTAATGTTTTTGAGATGTTCTCTGTTCCCCCTTTTTGGCTTTCTTTTATTAGATTCCTCCGGTGTTTTTCCCATTGTATGGTAGTTTGTGCTGACTTCACAGAAGTCTTCCATTTTGTTCCATTTTCCCCCTGTAAGAAGTATACAAGATTCTATTCTTCAGAAGCCTACTTGACATAAGACAGTGCTTGTATAAGACCTCTCCATCCCAGCTTTTTACATATTCTTCCTTCTACTTTTCCTATGTTCTATCTTCGGGCACCTCCAACTCAGGACTCCATCACTGAAGAGTAGTCTGCTTTTTCAGTGCACTGGAATACGTAAGAAATAATTCTGGTTATATCGTTTCTTTGTAAATCTCCCATCTGTGGGACTTGCAGTCTCTAGTCCATATTTAGATCGTTTATTCATTTAAAACATAACCTGAGCCTGAACCTAAAGAGACTTAAGGGTTAACAGCATATGTGGAATGTCAAGTCTGGTCTTGGCTGTCTCCTCTCTCAGCATTAGCCAGAGCTGAAGGTATGCTATCACTTAAGAGATTTTTCTTAATTAATCTTGAAAGCATTTGTGGAGTGATTTCTTCTGGAGACGGTATATTAATTCTAGGACAGTTGCATCTTTTTCCCTTTTGTAGAAATGTTTCTAAGACAAGCCATGTTGACTCAGGTACCTTTGATCCTAGTCTCATGCTTTCCAGTCAATGAACTTGTTTTCCTGTTAATAAAATTCCTAAATTCTCGAGTTAAAGGACTGACTGTACCCATGACAGTGTTTTAAAATTCCTCATTTGAGTTACGTAATGAACTGTCCATTTCAGTAAGAGGAAAAGTATTTTGCCTGTGGAGCATGCCTTCTGCCTTCAGAAGGAACAGTTTACTGTGTACACTGTCAGATGAAACAGGATAGGCAGTAGCTAGACCGTAGACTAAAGTTGAAAAGAGTCAGCTGCAGGCGTCACCATTATGCAAAGGGCCTACCTCAGGCAGAGTGAATGACTTTGTACTTTTACAACATGTATTAATTTATGCATGAACTGCAATCCAGATCTTGAGGTTGGAAGACAGGTTTCTGACTCGGATGTTGACCTGGGATGACACAAACTTATGGTCCAGATCTTGAGACATAGGGGCCATGCAGAGCTTAGATCCAGACAAGGTAATACACACCTTTAATCCCAGGAGACAGAGGAAGAAGATCTGAGTTCAAGGCCAGCCAGGGATAAAGCAAGTTCCAAATCCAGGCATGGTGGTACACACCTATAATATGGGCCACACCTTCTGCTGGATACCTGCATAAGGATGGAAGATGGAAGGCCGCCTCCCCTTCCTCTACTTCCTCTTTTTCAGTCTTCTTCCTTCTTCCTCCTTCTCTTGGTTTTACTTATTCGCCAGCACATCTGTTGGAACCTTCTTCAGAATTCCAGCTTATAGAGAAGACCAACTGAAACACGTACTCTCCTAGGACTGATCAACTACTGGATTCTTGGACTTCCCATTCAGAGCTGCCCATTGTTGGGTTAGTTGGACTGCAGACTAAGTCATTCTAATAATTTCCTTTAACATAGAGACATTCCATAAGTTCTGTGGCTCTAGAGAACCCTGACTAATATACATGTGAATAAAAACAGACCCTACTGGTGGGTGTACACGTTGACTAGGTTAGTTGGAACGAATGAATATTTTCTATTTATAGGACTTATATAGGTATGTGCAACCCTAATTGGCACAGTTAAGTCAGCTCAGAGATTTTAAACACATGCCATTGCCTGTGTGTCAGGTTAAAGATCTCAGCAGCTAACATTGCACACAGGGGCAAGGTCAAACACTATCACGTTAATGCTGTTCCCTCTACCAGAGAAGACTGCTCCTTTCCTAAGTCATTATACCTATGTGTCCTTCCAATTATATTGATCTTTTTACAAAGTCAATTGTTGGTGCTACTTTTTAAATATCACTTTCCTTATGTATTTATTGCAGTTCTGATCTCTTGATTTTATTCTCAGATGTTTCCCACTCATTAAGAATTTCATTGTTTTCTAAAGGTATTTCATATTTGTGTCTGTTTAGAGCAACATCTCCTATAGCTCAGCCTTTCCGTCTGCTACGTAGTTAAGACATGCTATGAACGCCTAATCCTGCCTTTGCGGCCTGGTGCTTCGAAGCCTGTTCTGCAACTCCTTTCAGGCTGGGCTCTGACTGGTCAGTGAGAAGAAAAGGAGAGTAATGAATGAATGTCTTCCAAGCTGTCTGGATTTGGGTTGAGGGGGTTACAAATAAAGAGGGACCTGTGTAAGAATTGAGTTCACTGACCAACTTTGAAGCTGGTGTAATCCCAGCACAGAAAGGCAGGGGGAAGGGCCGTTTTTGTTTTGACAGTGGTTGGTAATAGCAATGAGTAATCAGGTAATCAGTTTTAGACAATCAGTAGAAGTCCAAACCGACCATCTAGGAGGTTCCCAGATCAGAGTAATCAGGAATCTGGATGAGGAACTGATGAGTATAATTAAATCATCTCACCTTTCTCCTTTCCCCCTACCGTTAAGTCTGAAACCCTGGGACAAATGGCTGAAGAGCCCATTTAGCAAAGCAAAGCAAACCTGCCTGTCAGGTTCCATTAGCAGACCTCAGTCCCTACCTGACGTAGGGTATGGTTGTCGTACCTTACCCTGTAGCCCAGGTCTAGGACCACCCTTCTCACAGGTGCCATTCCTTATATAATCCATCTGTGTTGGTTAGGGTTAACTCCTCTTTTACATCTATCAGTTATCATACTGATGCCTTCCTTGGTCTGACTCCTGCTTCTTCCCTCCTTCCTCTCTCCACACTTGTCTGGACTCTCCCACAAGTTCCTGGTTCTGGCTATGTTCTCCTGTTTTATGAGTAGTAAACTTTGTCCTCCATGATAAGTAGGAGCAATCTTGTCCTTTCTTTTTTATTTATTTATTTATTTTTTCTGTTCACCTCCCATTAACTGCTTCTTGCTTTAAAATCCATGACCATGTTTTGCTTTAATTATTGTTACTATTTGAATTTGACTGCAGGACTTCCCAACTATGAAGTAGAGATGGGTGGATTGGACATTGTGTGTGTAATGGAATATACAAACAGAGGACCCAGTGTCTTGGAAGAGGAAAAGAAGTGCTCTAAGAGACTAGAAAATTCCATTAAATACCATCTTCCCAGACTAGGGCTTTGTCTGCACCTAGGCTGGAAAGGCAGACTTAGGAAGGCTTCAGTTGTCTGAGGCATTTGCTCTCTGATCCCTCAGGAGAGGAGTTGCTACCGTCATGAGGTCCAGCTGGGTTTTCCAAGCTTATGAGGGAGGCCTAGCAATCAGGATCACCAGTGGAAGGTAGCGTACAGATCCTTTACAGGATTCTCCTCAGATGCAGGTGTAGCACGCTGTGAGGAGGACCGGAAGCCGTGCCATGGTTATTGTGTGGGAGCTCCCAAGGTTCCAGATTAGTTGAGACTGGTGTCCCCAGTCCAGGAGGAGCGAGACTGCTATGCCCTCAGCGTCTGATCTGCTGTGACTGAGACGGATTGTGAGTCAGACTGTGGTTCCGTTGGTCAGCACGGTGATCTGAGCAGAGGCTCTTGTCCTGTGGCCCTCCCTGAGTGTGGATTTCCTGGGACGGGGAGGTTAAGGTGAACACTGGTAGTGCAAAGCTGGGGTGCTCATGATATCACTCTCCAGGTGTACCCCAAGGCAGTGTACTTGCTGTACAGTAGGGAGACACTGGGAAACTGAAGGTCCGGTTTCCCTAAGTACTGACCCTTGCGTTCCACACTCAGTTCTGTCTGAGAAATTTTATAAGTGGTTTAGAAATTGGGAGAAAGGAGGTGATAGGGATAATCCTTCAGCCATATTTGATTAGAATCTGTTTACTTTTCCGTTACTTCCAGTCACAGTGGCATGATTCATGGAAATTCAATTCAGGGTACAAAAGGAGTTTCTGAGACGCAGACGTTTCTCAGGTGTGCGTGGTGGTGGGTAGGTGGATTGGACAAATTGCACATCTTGTGACATAATCCGTGTGGCATGAAGCAAACAGTAAATTATTCTTCAGCATTATTTTGTGTGGGCTTCAGTAGGGCTGTGTCTGCATGAAACCACAAGGGGTCATGAGTGGTTGCAGGGTCATAGCCCACCTTTCTGATCACCTCCATTTACAGAGACAGCTCTAGAACATGGGGCAAAATAATAACAGTTTAGGGAAATATTCGAGTCATTTTTATAGGAGTTATGGCTTCTGTGTTTATTTAATTTATATACCCATACAATCACAGGTAACATTGGTCAAGTTCACATTTTTTCTGGTGTAGTTTCCTTAGGTACTTAGATGAAAACTTGAATATATTTTTATTTTTAGGCTTATGTTTTTGTCTTTTTTCCCCATCCCCAATGCTTTTCACAAATATTGTACATATTCTGGATTATCATATCTTTGTTGAAAGTGCAGAAGTCACATTGCCCCAGTGTACTACTTCTTCATATTCCTATTGAGAATTCTGAGTCTTCTCATGACATATAGCTTTGGAATCAGTGTTCCTGTTATACATTTTTAGGAATTTTCCCCCTGTTATTATCATCATCATCATCATCATCATCATCATCATCATCATCATCATCATCATCATCATCATCATCTTTCTTGAGTATTTCTTATTTACATTTCAATTGTTATTCCCTTTCCTGGTTTTCAGGCCAACACCCCCTAACCCCTCACTCTCCCCTTCTATATGGGTGTTCCCCTCCCCATCCTCCCCCCATTACCGCCCTCCCCCCAACAATCACGTTCACTGGGGGTTCAGTCTTGGCAGGACCAAGGGCTTCCCCTTCCACTGGTGCTCTTACTAGGCTATTCATTGCTACCTATGAGGTTGGAGTCCAGGGTCAGTCCATGTATAGTCTTTGGGTAGTGGCTTAGTCCCTGGAAGCTCTGGTTGGTTGGCATTGTTGTTCATAAGGGGTCTCAAACCCCTTCAAGCTCTTCCAGTCCTTTCTCTGATTCCTTCAACAGGGGTCCCGTTCTCAGTTCAGTGGTTTGCTGCTGGCATTCGCCTATGTATTTGCTGTATTCTGGCTGTGTCTCTCAGGAGAGATCTACATCCGGTTGCTGTCAGCCTGCACTTGAAACTTCATCCATCTTATCTAGTTTGGTGGCTGTATATGTATGGGCCACATGTGGGGCAGGCTCTGAATGGGTGTTCCTTCTGCCTCTGTTCTCCCTATTCCCTCCCAAAGGTATTCTTGTTCCCCTTAGCCAATTTTTAACTTACATGATGCCGCTACCTTTTCCTGGCAATTCACAAGTGAAAAATTGTTGCTGAGCCTTCTGTTTTGCACATATTACCTGGTTTTTAATACACAATGCAGGCATTTTAACGACTTCTCTCATGTTTAAAGCTAAGGTCAGTGAAACAAAACAACAGTGCTAGAGGCGAGGAGATGTAACATATCACATAAAAGTTCGTTCCAGCACAGTGTCTATGTAAGGCTGTGAGAAAGGATTGGTTGATGAGCTTCCTGTTGGAAATTGTTCTGTTGGTGCACCAGTCATAAAAGGATTACTAGACACTCCAGCAGCTGCTACTTGACCAAAAGCTGTTACCACTGGTTTTGTTTGTCCAAATGTGGTGAAACCTGCATTGGGCTGCTGAGAAAAGGCTGTCTGCTGAGGGAAAGCTGCTTGGGCTGGGAAGGGAGGCTGCTGGAAACTGCCGCTAAAGCTGGTGGGGAGACTGTACTGGGCAGGAGTGCCAAATCCTGCCGGCATACTCATAGATGCAGTGCCAAAGGTTGCCGCTGTTGCCCCTCTGGTATTGGTCTGAAATGGGTTTGTAGATGATGCCGCAGACGGACCAGTAGCAGCAACAAATGGATTCGTAGAAGGCCTAGCTCCAAATGGAGCAGGCCCGCTTGAAGCAGGCTGTGTCTGAGCAGAGGCACCCACAGGCACTGTTCCGAAGACACTGCTGCTGGCATCACCGGTGGGCGTGTACGCATTACTGGAGGTGGCTGCAGAACTGAACATGCTGTCTAACTCTGCCAGGGCTGCATACTTGTCAGAAGATGCACCTGAATGACTGGGAACTGAAACCACAGAACCAACTGGAGCCAAACCAACGTGGTCCCAAAATCACTCCCTCGATCACCTCCTTGCCCAGCACTGAAGATATTGTCTAAATTAGCTAGTGCCGCATATTTGTCTGCTGTCTGTAAACCAGCTTTGTTGAAACTTTACTAACAGTGGATGCTGTCTGATGACTCTGGGATGTACTGAAGGATCCAAAATCAGCACTGGAGGATTTGGGGAAGATATCAAAATGAGCAAAATTAGCATTTACTGATCCAGCACTTTCACCTGTAGTTTGGGGCTGAAAAGGAGAGTGACTTGCTGTGGGGAAACCTCCAAAATTACTCGAAGCACTAGACTGTCCAAATGCATCAAGTTTGCAAACTCTGCATTTGCAGAATTCTGCGCTGCATGACTGTTAAAATGTACAAAGTTAGCAAAATTGGCTGTAGCTGTCGACTGAGGAGCTGGAGCAGCAAAGGTGTCTGAGCCAAGATCACTCAAAAGGTCAAACTGCTTTTTCTCCTGTTGCTGCCCTTGAGAGCGACCTGCAACTGGGGACTGACTAGGTGTGCCCTCATTTAAGTGCAGTGCTGGTGCAGACTCTCCCAACAGAGATTTCAGGGGCTTGACCTCCAGGGTGCTGCTTGTGCTGCTGGCAGAGGACCCTGAAATAGAAGCGTGAACCGGTGCCACCACTTTGGCTTGTTCCGGTGGAACATAACCATCTTTTCTTTTCATATTTCTCTTGTAAAAACTCTTTCACTTTTTGTAGATCCCTGAAGTCTGGAATTGCTGAAGATCTATCATCAAATAATCCTAGCTGAATCTGTTTGCAGACTTCATTTCCATGTTTTTGCAGGAATTCAATTTCCTGTTGTGTAAATGTTGTCATGGAGATAGACTTCACCCTGTGAGGTGGACTTAACCCTCTCAGGCCGCCAGAGCAAGAGGTGCACACGAATGAGCCGACTGTCATGTTCATGTAGGTGGGGCCGCGCTGGTCGCAGTCGAAGCACTTGCGGTTGTGCAGCATCCCCGTCATGTCCCGCAGCATCTTCAGGTGCTTCTCCTGCTTCTGCCTTGCGCTGGCCGCCATGGCCACGGCTTCGACCGAGATGGCCGGCAGTGCCAGGAGCCGGCCCTGTATATCTTTACGAGACTTGTTTCCTCTTTAAGGGCTTCCAACTGTTTAACTATGTTTTCCTGTATTTCTTTGAGTTATTTGTATTCTCTTTAATGGTCTCTATTATCTTCATGAGATGGGATTTTAGGTCAACATCATGCTTTTCGGGTGTGTTGGGATATCCAGGGCTTTCTGTGGTGGGAGAACTGGGTTCTGATGGTATCGAAGTATATTTGCTTCTGTTACTTATGTTCTTGTGCTAGCCTCTTGCCATCTGGTTATCTCTAGTGTTAAGTGGCCTGGGTATTTCTATCTGGAGCCTGTCTTCTGTGTCACTGGGTTGCAGCAGATCTCCTGGGAGACCTGTGGCCCTGGCTTCAGCAGATCTCCTGGGAGACCTACAGACTCTGTGGTGTTGAGAGGGGCAGACAGGAGAATCTGCCCTGGCAGAGGTGCACATGGAAAGGAGGATGGATTTTGTGGGAAGGGGGGCTACCTGCATCTGCTTCTTGTGGGTCCCAGCTTCTGTGGTTATTTGGCCAGATGTCTTATCTGTTACCCTGGTTGACTACAGCAGATCTCCTAAGTGACTTGCAGTCCGTGGCATGTTAAGAGGTACAGACAGGCCAGTCTGTCCCACTGGAAGTGCAGGCCAGAAGTCATTTTTAGATGTAATTATCCAAAGATAATTGTCCTGTGTATCTGTTTTTTTTTTTTTTATTAAACCTTCAAATGCCCGAGATTCTTACCCCGATCTCTAGTCTGTGGGTAAACCTTGCCTTTACAGTTCCTCTTTGCAATCCAAAAGTTTCCTTGCCAGGATTTCCTCGGTTTGTGTTTTCTTTATTGTTTCTATTTCCATTTTTAGGTCATGAACAGTTATGTTTTTTTTCAATTGTTTGCTTGGTTTTTCTTCCCTTGATATATGGAATTTCTTGTTGATTTTACCCCCAGTTGTTTGATTATGTTTTCCTAGATTTTATAAAGGGGATTTCATCCATTCCTCTTTAAGAACCTCTGTCATCGTCACGTAGTTCCTTTTAAGGTCTTCGTCTTGTGCTTTCAGCTATGTCGGAATATTTAGGACTTGTGTGAGGATAGTTTTGTTCTGTTGATGACATGTTTTGCTGACTGTTAATAATTACGTTCCTAAGCTGGTGTCTACGCGTCTATATTTAGTCTGGTTTTAGGTCTAGGTACACTTTCCAGGTTTATCTTCCAAGGCGGAAGTTTTGTTCCTGGGTTTCTGTTGGATTTACAGAGAGTGGTCCAGGGAATCTGAAACCCTCTTCCCCTGCGTGCCACCTGTACACACAGGGAAGACATTCTTTCACACACACACCATACATATAAAAATGGGAATAGATATGTTTTTAAAAGTGATTATGACTTATAAAGCATTTAGTGTAAAACAAGATGTTTAGGGGTATAGTACAAGCCATGCGCTGTTGAAAAAAATCTGCTTTCTTGCATTTGGCTTTTAAAGGTTTGCAGGACCTCAAACTGGCGCAGACTTGTATGCAGTCATAATCATAGGAAACAAAATGATTTATTTCTAAATGATCCTAACAGACTTCCTTTTCTTCATCATAAGAGAACAAGATATTTTTTAGTAGTGAAAATTACTTTTTCCAATGTTGAAACATTTGTATGCTTTAAGCAAACCTCTCCAATTAGAATAGGCCTCCCTCCCCAATTCATTTTCTACTATTGGCAAAGGAGATAACCGAAGTCCACAGCATTAGTGCTGGCCAGTGAATTCTTTGATTTTGACTGTGATCCCATAGTTCTTGTTTAAGGGCTATGGGTATTATAGGTCTCTCTTTATTTCTTCTACTTTAGTCAGTGGTGCCGCTTTTTTTGTCTTCTGAATATTTAATATGTTATGAGTTCCTTGAGTTTTTGCTGGTTTGGGGGACTTTATGTGAAGAAACAGTTTTAGTTTTCTTGATCTCAAAGACTCACCTCTGTGCATTTATTGGCAAATCTATGTTTTCTAGTTGTGATCATCAATGTTTGGGGCTTCGCTAAAGTGATCGGTGTGGGTAGCACATTGGTTTAGGGTTATTAAAACTTTGTCATTTTCTGAGTGTCATAGGTAGCTTCAGTTTTCAACATTTCAAAGCATACAGTCACCCGAGGGAACCTCAGTTGAGGGTGTGCCCCAGGAAAATGGCTGGTTGGTATGTCTGTGAGAGGTTGTGTTGATTGATGACTGATGTTTGAAGGTACTTTCACTGAGGTGGCAATAATATCCCTAAGCAAGTGTGCCTGGGTTGGATAAGAGAGCTAATTACCTGAGCAGGGGACAGTGACCAAACAAGAGAGCAATCTAGGAACAATGTTTCCCCATGGTTTTTGGCCTGCACTTTCTAGCTTCAGTTTCTGTCTTAAGCTCTCAAAATGATGGGCTATAACTGGACAGAAGCATCAAGAAAAACCATTCATTACCTGAGTAGCAAGTATAACAACAACAAAAAAAAGATACATAAAATTGATTTTGATTCTGGACAGAGCCTGGGAATGTTCTCTTTTGGAGGAATGTGGAAAGCATAAGGACTGGGATGGCAAAGGCATAGAAAGCTGCACACGGATCTTCATCTGCTGTTCTTGTAGGACCTGACAGACCACACTGTAGACTAATACAGGCACAGGAAGTTGAGGTCATAGGATTTCAGGGGGAAAGCGATGTCATGAAAATTTTAGCTAGAGGTCATAGGTGATATTTTGGCCCCAAATGTTTGTTATTCTGCCCGTACCTTGAGGAACTGAGTAAGGCAAAATTCAAAGATAAGGGGCTGATTTTTAGTTAGAATATTGAATCTTTTGGATGGTTATTACCTCGACTCATTCAGGACTGTAGTGGGAAAAAAAGCAATAAGTGGGGTTGAAAGAAATGCAGTCTGTGGTTTGTAGAGAAAAAGAGCACTAGGTAGTTTCAGATGCAGTCAGTGCTGAAATAGGGGCAGAAATTTTCAAGGACACTATCACCATTAAAGAGAAAAAGCCCTTGCTCTGGATTGGAAGCCTAAGAGGGTGACCTGAGAGTAAGACTCCCTCTTGCTAAGCCTTCAATTAACAGAAGGAGTAGGCAAAGTGATTCCTATTCCCATAAAGGAACTTCATATAAAATTTGCTACAGCTATGGTCCACATGTGGTGTACTGGCTAGTTTTGTGTATTTGTATACTTGACACAAGCTGGAGTTATCATAGAAAAAGGAGCCTCAGTTGTGGAAATGCCTTCATGAGATCCACCTGTAAGACATTTTCTCAACTAGAAAATGTCAAGGGGGTAGGACCCAGCCCATTATGGGCGGTGCCGTCCCTGGGCTGGTAGTCTTGTTCTGTAAGAGAGCAAGCCAGGGGAAAGCAAAGTCAGTAAGAAACATCCCTCCACGACCTCTGCATCAGCTCCTGCTTCCTGACCTGCTTGAGTTCCAGTCCTGACTTCCTTTGGTGATAAACAGCAATGTGAAAGTATAAGCTGAATAAACCCCTTCCTCCCCATCTTGCTTCTTGGCCATGATGTTTGTGCAGAAATAGAAACCATGACTAAGACATGTGGCAAGGTTCATCTCAATTTAGAAGCCAATTTTCAGAAGCTCTCCCATCTTGTGCTGATTCTGGAAATGAGAATGCGAAATGTATGGTCATGGATTCTCCCACTCTGGTTTCAGTTCAGCACTGTTCTATTCAACTTTGTTTGGCAGAGTCTGAGCTCCAGTCAGGATATTATAAGAGTTCATTGCATGAAGCTATGAGGATGAAGCCTGAGTTGTATTTTGAGACCACAAGATGATTATATTTCTAAGCTATGAGGAATTTGCCATGGAGATGTGCATATAAGGAGTGGACATACTGAAACTGAGAGATGTATGAGAGGTCGTAGAGGTAGAGCCATCTAAGACCTTTGAAACTGAAGCCCCAATGTGTCTGAGACAGAGCTACAGAATTTGATGTTTGCCCCTGTCAGTTTTCTTGCTTTGGTACAACTTACACATTCCTCTCTATTGGAATGGCAAACAGTATTCTGTGCCAATGCATGTTGAAAAGATGCAACTTGTTTTTTGATTTTACAAGATGTGGCAATCAAGAGATTACCTTGAGTGTCAAGAGTCTTTGGACGTTTCAACAGTATAGGGGCTGTTGCAGACTATTAGGATCATTGAATGTAGACTAAATATATTTTTATGATAGGATGACTACTATCCTAGAGTCACAATGTATTTGATAGAATCAAAAAGGCTCCTAGATAGGATGGTGTTTTTGAACACTTGTCTCTCCTCTGTGGCTTTTTCTGAAGAGCATATGGAAATTTTTGTAGTGCGGGCCATTGTGGATAAGTTATTAGGTATGATATTTGTGTCTATACCATTCACTAAACCCATTTCCTGTTTGTGTCTAGTGTGTTGTGGTTAAAACTGTTCCGTTAGTTTTTGTACATGCAAGCATATGCTGTCGGGCTGGTGTTCATCTACATATTAAATTGTGAAATTTAGCAGAGAGTATATTATTTTCCTCAGGGTTCATGGCATTCATACTACCTGGACCTTCTGAGTCATGGATTATTGAAGTGTGGCATTATTACTACCATGTTGTGTTTGTTTTAAATTTTTTGAATGAATTTGAGTATTTTGCCGATATGCTTGAATATGTTTATCATGTGTGCCTGATCTTCAGGACCTCCTAAACTTGGTATAATGGATAGTTTTGAGCCTCAATGTAAATACTGGCAGTTAACCCTAATGCAATTATTGACATGACCAGCCCTAGCTCTGGCGAGCCATCTCTCCTGCCCTATATTGCTTTTTCTGATCAACATTTATATTGCTAATGTTTTCATCCATTTGTAGCTGTTTAAACATGCATTCATTTTTTTTAGTAAGATCTTACTAATGTTATAGTTTAAACTTTAGGTTTCTAGAAGATGAATACAGAACTGGAGTGAATGTACAATTCTTTGTAGGAACTTCAGTGAATACCGCTGTGCTATGTTCTTTCTTTTTTGTTTGTGTGACTGATTGATTTGGGGGGTATTTTTATTTACATTTTAAATGTTATCCTCTTTCCCAGTATCCAGTTCATAACCCCCCTAGCCCATCCCCCACCCTTCTTCTGTGAGGGTGTTCCCCTACCCATCCACCCATCTCTTCCCACCTCCCCGCCCTAGCATTCCCTTAAACTGAGGGGGGCGGGGGAAGCCTTGGCAGGACCAAGGGCTTCTTCTCCTATTGGTGCCCAACCAGGCCATCCTCTGCTACATATGCAGCTGGAGCCATGGGTCTGGCCATGTGTAGTCTTTTTGGTAGTCCCTGGGAGCTCGGGTTGGTTGGTATATCTGTTCTTATGGGGTTGCAAGCCCTTTCAGCTCCTTCAATCTTTTCTCTAACTCCTCCAATTGGGATCCTGTTCTCAGTTCAATGGCCAGCTGTGAGCATTTACCTCTGTATTTGTCATGCTCTGGCAGAGCCTCTCAGGCAACAGCTATAGACTGATTGATTTTTGCAGGGGAGTTGGGCATTAATATGTACCACGTTCTGTCCTCTAACTCATTTCACTCATTTCACGCACGTGGCTAGCTTCCAACTCTGAGGCACACCTGGGTCTGCCTCCCGAATGCTGGGATTAAAGGCATGAGTGATACACCATCTTTTAGTTAGTATTTGTTCATACAATTTAGCCGATGTGTGCTTAATACTGATGATCTGGTTATTTGTGTATCTTTATGTCTTTTCTTCATCATATTCAAGGGGTGCAGAAATGACAGAGGTGAACCTCATTCATTATTCAGTTTCCTTCTAAAATGACTTTGGGGTTCCATTTATCATTTGTGTCAGGGTATAAGTAGAGGTCATTTCATTCTGGTGTAAGCACCAGAATTACTTGAATATATTGTCAATGAAGTATACATGTACTGTGTTGCCAGTGTCATGCTTTCTCATGTACACATGTATGGGATCTTTTAGGATGTAGTGAACTATGATGATGTGCATGTGAACTTCACGTGGGAAGAGTGGGCTTTGCTGGATCCCTCTCAGAAGAGTCTCTACAAAGATGTGATGCTGGAGACCTATCGGAATCTCGCTGCTATAGGTAAGACAGTGAAATTTCTTCCACTTTTTAAAATCTAGGGTGACTGTCTCTTTGTTATTGTTATTTTTTGTAATTTCAGTTGAGAATGAGGATGAGGTGAATTCAGTCATGGTTCTAAGGATCTCTGAAAATAGTAACTTGAATTTTGCCTGGTTTCCAATAATATAACATACAGTCTCTGGTACTATATTTCAGGCTACATTTGGAAAGACCATAACACTGAAGGACATTTTCTAAGTTCTGGAAGAGATGGAAGGTAATTTTCAAGTGCAAGCTGATAAGAATATGCCTCTGGAGAAATTTTAGTATGTCCTGCAAGTTTTAAAGAAAAGCAACGGTGTAAAAAAAAAAAGCACTGCTTTAAGTTATGGGTGATTATTACATAAGGCAAACCATGTATCTCAGTCCCTGGTATATAATTTGTGTTTTCAAGCCATTCCTCTAAGTACAAAGCAAGGAAATAATGTCTCAACAGACCTCACCATTTAAATCACAGCGTATCCAATAGTTATCCTGTGGAACTGCCAGTGTGTTTAATCCCATACCACTTAGACATTGTGAGGCGTACATACTGAATAGGTGATAAGTATATGTTCAAAACCTTCTAATAGGCAAATAGTCCACACTAAAGTTGGCATCAATCATATACTTGTAATAATGTTGCTAAGTTTAGTAAGAAGGGCAGTTTATGATCAAGAATGCTGCTGTGGAAAAACCTTAATCCCTGTACCACATCTATATGAGAAAAAAGGTCAAACTGTGTGAATGCCATGTGGAACCCTTTTACTTGTTATTCTCCTTTTAATAGGTGGTCATAACGTCACAATGGATATAAGCCATGTGAACATGGGAATATTGAAAGACACAACAAACCTCTCCCTCTTCCAGCACAATTAGAAGATCTGTAGTACTCCCCACATTGAGCAGACTTTCTAAATGTGCTATAAGTTTACAAATAATTGGTTTTCTAATTTTACTGGTGACATTCACAAACTTATACTGTAGAAAATTGCTATGAGTACTAGGACTATGGAATTCTTCTGTTTGTCTTGGTTCACTCCACAAATGTAGTATGACCTACACTATAGGCAAGATTTATGAATACAATTGTGCTAGAGCTCTGACTTCTTTCAGTTCTCTTCAGATGTATGAAAAACCTCTTCTAGCAAAAAGATGCTATTAATATGAGCCATGTAATCCATGCTCTTCCCATCCCATGTATTGTCAAAGATGCAAACAACCCATAATGAAGGGGAACCTCATGAATGTCAGTAGAGTGATAATACATTACAGTTAGACCAGATTGTAAAAGTAATTCATACATAAAAATATCCATCAGTGCATTGAGTGTG
Source organism: Rattus rattus (assembly GCF_011064425.1). Classification (NCBI taxonomy): domain Eukaryota; kingdom Metazoa; phylum Chordata; class Mammalia; order Rodentia; family Muridae; genus Rattus; species Rattus rattus. The sequence continues at coordinate 129,834,085 of NC_046158.1, read as the reverse complement.
GAAATGTTTTTACATATGCCAATTATGTTTGCAGGCACGAAAGAAGTTATACTGAAGAGAAACTTTCTGAATTTACGCAGTATGATAAAGACTTTGCATATCAGAGTCATCCTCAAAGACATGAAAGAATTCATTCTGGAGAGAAACCTTATGAAGGTATCCAATATTTTGAAGCCTTTGCACATCACAGTAGTCTCCAAATACATAAAAGAACACATATTGTAGAGAAACCCTATGAGTGTAACCAATGTGGTAAAACCTTTGCATATCACAGTTATCTTCAAAGGCATGAGAGAAGTCATACAGGAGAGAAACCTTATCAATGTAATCAATGCGGCAAAGCCTTTGGACGCCACAGTCATCTTCAGAGGCATGAAAGAATTCACACAGGAGAAAAAAGCTATGACTGTAATCAATGTGGTAAAACATTTGTGCATCACAGTCATCTTCAAATACATAAAAGGACACATATTGGAGAGAAACCCTTTGAATGTAACCAATGTGGTAAAGCCTTTGCTCGAAACAGTCATCTCTTAATACATAAAAGAATACATACTGGAGAGAAACCCTATGCATGTAAGCAATGTGGTAAAGCCTTTGCATATCAAAGTGGTCTCCTATATCATAAAAGAAGATATACTGTAGAGAAACCCTATGAATGTAGCCAATGTGGTAAAGCCTTTGTATGTCACAATAGTCTCCAAGTGCACAAAAGAACACACACTGGAGAGAAGCCCTATAAATGTAACCAGTGTGGAAAAGCCTTTGGACGCTACAGTTCTCTTCAAAGGCATGAGAGAATTCACACAGGAGAGAAACCTTATGAATGTAATCAGTGTGGTAAAGCCTTTGGACGTCACAGTTCTCTTCAAAGGCATGAAAGAATTCACACAGGACAGAAACCTGATGAATGTAGTCAATGTTGTAAAGAGTATGAATGTTACAGTAGTCTCCGGATACATGAAACACCACATACTGGAGAGAAACACTTTGAGTGTAACCAGTGTGATAAAGGCTTTTCACAAAACAGTAATATCCAAATACATAAAAATGAAAATATTGTGGAGAAACCCTATTAGTGTAACCAATGTGGTAAAGCCTTTACATATCATGGTCACCTTTGAATACATAAAAAATAACATACTGCAGAGAAACCCTATGAATGTAGTCAATGTGGTAAAGCCTTTGCATGTCAGTAATTTTCAAAGGCCTGAAAGAACCCACACTGTGAGTGTATTTAATATGGTGAAGCCTTTGCTCATTTCTATAGCCTTCATCATCATGAAAGAATCCATATTGGAGAGAAACCCTGTGAAGGTATTTAATGTGCTAAAGCCTTTTCACAGTTCATTAGTCCTGATAATCATGAAATAATTCATACCAGAGAGAAACCTTATGAATATATTTAATATGGCAAAGCCTTTCGTGAAAGCATTCATACTGGAGAGAAATTCTGTGAGTGTAAGCAACGTGGTAAAGCCTTTGTGTTATGGGGTTCTCTGAGATCAACAAAACTCAAACTCAGGTAATGCAAGTGATAAGAACTTATACAATCAAGCTGCTACTTATGGATCAGGGTCAGAGAACATACTTGGAAGCTGAGCTGTCACATGTTGCCCATCCACCTCTCCACTCAGAGCAAGTATGGTATAGAGCTTTTAAGTTTGAAAACCAGAAATATCTGTGCCAAGTTACAGCTCCATTTTGTTTTCCATCAATCAGGATTTAGTGATAAGGGCTTTCCTTATCTAGTTGGTCTATGTCAATTGATATAGTCTAACTAATCATATCCATTTATTCTTTTGTGGTTAGGAATGGCCATTATGGTTTGAGGAACAAAAGATGAATAACAGAAGCCGTGGTTAGGGACAGTCAATATATTTTCATGGGCATGTATGAATAATGGAAGCTGGTCTGCTATTGGGAAGGCCCCAGGTACCACAGGGCCAGGGAACTTGAACTTAAGTGTACCGTATGATTAAATGGAGGCTGATAACAAAAAATGCAATACCTCGGACAGGTTTCTTTTACTTGTTTCCAACAGTTGCATATCAAAGGCACTTATTTGAATACTTAAAAGTATTCCCTGGAGTGAAACTTTAAGTTGTAATCAACATGATAAAGCTGTTTTACCACACAGGTATGTACATAAAAGTACACATGTTGGAGAGAAATCCTATGAATATGCAATGTGGTAAATCCTTTGTATGTAACAATAGTCTTAAAAATCATGACTAAACGACATATTGCAAAGGAACCCATAAATGTACTCAGGATGGTAATATTTGCACTTGATAGTATCTTTATACAATAGTAAACCTTTAGAGTATAATTAATCTTGAAAGCTTTTGCATATCACAGTAGTCTTTGAGGACCTTAAAGAACTGATACCGAAGAGAATCTATGACTAAGGATTTGCTAAGATCTGTAGCTAACACCCTTACATTCAGTCAGGTGCAACATGGTTGTGACTATGGCTGCATGACACAGTTTCAGCTGCGGGAGCGTTTTCAGTCTGAATCATGCACCTCTGGCTTTCTAGTACACAGATGGCATTGCTCTTTCTTGCGTGCTTGTCTGTTATTGCACTTTTTCTATGCCATATTTGTCCTCAGATACAAATCAGGTAAAAAATTCTGGGAAAAGGATTGAGGCCACTACTAGAGAAGGAAATGACTCTGATGTCTATTAGGAACAAACTGTTCTAGCCCTGGCTATTCAAGCAGTCATTTCAGGCATAATGGGACAAGGGATTGTATGGAAGTTGACTGCCTTAATTGTTCTCTGGGACATTATTGCCAACTTATGATGATTATGTTGTACCAGGAAATATTCGAAGCAGGAAATGTTCTTGAGAAACCTGAAGGTTTAGTAGTTAAAAGAAAGAAGACCCCCAAGGAAAAGCAACATTGTGCCTGAGTCACTGCGGACAGGGATGGCCATACAATGAACAAGTTAGAGGAAGAAAAAAACTGGGTCTAGTGGATAAGTGAGCAATGGCGAGAGCCTCCACGAGAGGAGATCTCTAATAATAGAAAGTTTGATTTAGAAATATTATTAAGGAAAATTGGAAGATACATGTATAATACAAAACATAAAAAGAGGAGTAGAAGTGTTTGGACCCCTCAAGCAGGTCATTAGATTAGTGAACTGACTTTCCTGGAAAGATTGGAACATATTAATTTGACCCCCTGTCATCACGTACCTAAAGAAACTAGGGTACAAGTTCTAAGAGATAGAATTTGAGCTTGTGAAGGAGCCCTGCAGGAAGCTGTAAAAAAAATTAATATTGCATATGGGAGAGTTTGAAATATACTGTAGAAATAGATATTCGGAGGAGTTCAGTAAACTGGAGGAAGACAGTCTGCAAAGTTAAACAAGCTAAAATTACTACTGTAACCCTGACCTGTTTAGCACCTTTCTATTCTCATGCCAATGCTGTAACCACTAGTTTGTGCCCATATGACCTGAGATGTGGAGGGTTTTCTGAGAGTTAAAATTAATGTATAACTTGCTTTTGCAGACACTGAGTGCATTGTGCTTTCTGGTGACACAGTTACATAGGGCTTTTCAGAAAAAATAATGGGTTTGAGGAAAATAATGACAAGGCTTTTGATTATGTACTATTGTATAACAAGGAAATGTGTAATCAATAAAAGACTGAGGTGAACTCAGAGAGAGACCCTGAAAGCTGTCTCTGAGCACAGCCTCAGAACGACAATGAGTTACTGTCAGTTTGCACTGCATCCTTGCCTGAGACTCTTTTTTTTTTTTTCTTTTTTCTTTTTTTTTTGGAGCTGGGGAACGAACCCAGGGCCTTGCGCTTGCTAGGCAAGCGCTCTACCACTGAGCTAAATCCCCAACCCCTGCCTGAGACTCTTTCTTTCGTGCGGATCCAATCCATCCAGTCTCAAGACCCTCAAAACAACTGAGACTGGTCCTGGGCAATTCAGTTACACAAAATTATGTTTCTGAGGGAAAAAGCATGACAAGGTCAACAATCTGTCCAAACAGGATGCTGTCCCTCCTTGTTTATACTTGCGTGCTAATATGAACAAAGTCCTATGAATTGAATTTAAACAATAAGGTAATCCTTTTAGATTTCACTATTCTCATCAATTACATGAAATAACTCATCCAGGCATAAAACTTTATGAGTGTGTATTAGTGCCTTTTCTGTCGCTGTGATAAAACACGATGTCTAAGGAACTTACAAAAGGTATAGATCTGGCTTATGGTTCCAGAAGGGTGTTGGTGCCACCTACACACAGCTCCGGAGGCAGAACAGTCCATAATGGGAGGTCCTTGGTTTGGGAGGGAAACAGCAGAGTCTGGGACTATTTTTGTGTTTCCCAGTCTCGTATATACCCAGGTGCCATTGGGATAGTGCTGGGAGTTGGGAATAGGAGTGCGAGGTTCACACTTCCTTCAGGTCATACCAGGCAGAAAGGAGGGGGCAGAGCCAGGGATGGGGCAGAGCCCAGTTTGGTTCCCGGTGAGTGCAGGCAATACAGGGGCTGGGAGAGAGAAGGCCTTCTCTGGGAGATTTAGGCATAGCTCTTGATGATGAAGGTCTCCCTTGCAGTGGTCCTTGATAAAGAGACAGTCCTTGTTTGTTCAAACTGCTTTTTTGGGTGGTGGATGTGAATATATACGCCTTACTCAAGGTGAACCAGGGATTAAATACCTTTTGCAGGAAGTGATGCCCAGGATGGGGAGCTCATTGGCTGAAAATGGGCCTATCAAGACACCTCATAGGTATGGAGAACTCCAGGTTCTATGTGACTGATTGCCACGGTCCTCTCAGTGGAGTGTCAGTGATGACTTGTTCCAGAGCATGTAGAGGCAGGCAGGAAGTGGCCCCACTCCTACCGTTCTCAAGTCTGAGGCTTAACAGGGTTTGTCTCACTCAACCTTGTCAGTTCCTCTGTTTGGTCGAATGGTCCACTTGCCCCATAATGCCTGGATACAAAATTAACTCAAAGAAATCAGTAGCCCTCCTTTATACAAACGAGAAACAGCCCGAGAAAGAAGCTAGGGAGATAACACCCTTCACTATAGCCACAAATAATATAAAATATTTTGGTGTAACTCTAACTAAGGAAGTGAAAGACTTGTATAAGAACCTCAAGTTGGGTTAGGGTTATGGTTAGGTTAGGGTTTGGGTTAGGTTTTGGGTAAGGAGTTAGGGAAATTGGTGAGGGGCACCTCTGGGACTCATTGGAGACCTGGGATGGGGGAGGCTAAGGGGAGTCTATGCCAATTACCCAAGCTGAGGTTCCTAGCAGCAGGGGATATGGGGATATGAAGGTGCCTCCTGTAGTGAGGTGGGACTTCCAAAGGAGGGAGGGTGTCATCAAGCCACCCACAAAACGTTCAACCCCAAATCTGCCATGCCTGTGTACTACTACAGGTACGTGCTTGTAAGGTGCGATGCTCACTTTACTCCATTCTCTAACTTCTGAAGCTCTTCCCATTCTATGAGGAAGGAGCACATTCTGTTCTTGATTCCACCTCAACTACTCTAACTTTCCAAAATTATTCAAATCAATCTAGCTTCCAACAACTAATCAAATCATGAATTTCATAAAATTACTAATTCATCTAAACAGCGTCATCCCATGAAAGTTCATCTTCATTTTGATCTGTGGGAAACTTGACCGACAGAATGGACTATCAGCCAGAAAGTAATGACACCCACATAAGCATTGAAGCTCTTTCAGTGTCCACTCACACCAAGCCAGATAAATGGGGAATATGGCAATGACAAACATGACAAGGCGCATCCATTGTTAGCATTTTGTCTAAGCTCCACCCCACAGTTTCCTGGCAACAGCTAGGCATGCCTGACTCACTATAAAAGGGGCTGCTTGTACCCTCCTTGCTCTCTTGCTCTTGCCTTTCTGCTCCCACTCTTTCCCCATTCCCTTTCTCCATCTCTCTCGATGTGCTCATGGTTGGTCTCTACTCCTCTATTCATTCTGTCTCTCTCTCTCCTCCTCCATCCCTCCCTCCTTTCCTCCTCTCTCTCTCTCTCTCTCTCTCTCTCTCTCTCTCTGCATTTCTCTCTTGCCTTGATCATCTTTACCTGAATTATTTTATCTCAAATGAGTGGATCTCACTTAGAACGGGGAATAAAATAGTCTTAGGAGGCAGGTGGAGGGAGAGAACTCAGTAGCAGAGGGGATGAGGAGGGGAATAAGAGGCATCAGGATCAGGGTGGGAAGAAGCAAAAGAGAGGGCCAGAAGGCCAGGAGAATGAATGGAAATTTGCAGCTGGTGGTGGGGTTGGAGTCATCACTAGGACCTGCCAGAGACCTGGGTTGGGAGGCTGCCAGGAATCAAAGCAGGTGAGCTCAACTGAGATACACAGCATGAGGATATGGAACCTGAAGAAGCCACCTCATCTAACCAGGCAGGACCCCCAGTGGAGAAATATGAACACCAACCCACCCACAAAACCTTTGACCCAAAATGAGTCCCATCTAAAAGAAACGCAGGGACAAAGATTGAGCAGAAATTGAAGGAATGGCCAACCAATAACCAGCCCAACTTGAGACTCATCCCATGGGCAAGCACCAATGTCTGATACTGAAAGCCCCAACAACCTAAGTAATAAAAATTTTCAATTCCCCAGGAAGCATAATGGACTCCTCAGAAGGAGCCACTGACAAGGGCCTTTAGTCAGTGACAGCCCTGATTTAGGGAGGATAAGTCTGGAGCTGAGTCAGCTCCTGGGACACCTGGCTGAAGGAGATAACAAGGCCAGAACTGAGCTGGTTTCCAGCATTCTTCAAGGCTCACCAAGTATAATGGAACTAATGTAGCATCCAATCAAAAAATCAAATCAAAACAAAACCTCTACTAATGCCTCCTAATTACTTTGCCTCCTATCAAAATCATCAGAGACTTAGCCACCAACCAATGGCATACATGGGCTGGATTGAGGCCCCAAGCACATATATAGCAGTAGAGGTTACCTAACTCTTCTGGAAAATTCTCCCACCCCTGCATAAAAGGTGGCCTATAAGCCACTCTTGCATGCTGGTAATTTCTGCAGAATAAACACTATTGGCCTTTGCATACTATTTGAGGCTGGGGTATTGCTCCAGCAATTCTTGGATCCTAACACCATCAATGATTCACTGTTATGCTTTCAGACAAGAGCCTAGAATAACTGTCCTCTAAGGGTCTCCACCCAGCAGCTGACTGACACATATGCTAAGAGACTCTTATGAAAAAGTGGGGGAACGATAGAAACTCCACAGGAGGACCAGCAAAGTCAACTAAGCTGGACCCTTGGGCACTCTGAGACTTAGCCACCAAGCAAAGAGCATACATGGGCTGGATCAAAGCTGTAGGCACATATATAGCAGATGTATGGCTCAGTTTTCATGTGGGTCCCCAACATCCATAGTGTGTGTGTGTGTGGGGGGGTTCATAAAGCTTTTGCCTGTCTGTGGAATCTGTTCCTCTAACTGAGATGCCTTGTCTTGCCTCTTGGGAAAGGACACACCTAACCATGCAGAGACTTGATGTGCCTGGGCGGGGAGATACCCAGGGAGACCTCCACTCTCTCAGAGGAGGAGAGGAGTTGTATGGGGGAGGGACCAGGAAAATGGGCACCGATTGGGATGTAAAATGAATAAAATAATTTTTTAAAAATTTCATTTAATCATTACTGACTTTGGTTGACACAAAGAGGCCCACAGTCACTGAGTTCTTGGCATATCCACGGCTGAGCAATGAAAAAGACACATCACAAATGTCCTCACAGGGAATGTTAAGGAAACAAAAGCCTAACCCCTCATAGAAATCTTTTTTGATGAAATACCAAACCCAGGATATCAAGCATGTCTTAAAGCAACACATTTAAGACAATGTAATGACAATATATTTGACCATAACTAAGAAACTGACCCAGAACCAGTGGAAATTAGTTCACGTTAGAGGACAGTGTGGAACAATAACTCCTGAACAGATTCCAAAATTTCCTGTATCTGAGGTGGGGAGTGGGGGGACCTGTGTTACTATCTTTTCCATCCTATCTTCTGGAAGAGGAGTACTTTCCCATCCAAAACCTTTCCCACAGCATGGACACATGCCTCACCTCAGGAACAAAACTTGCAGAGAGACTGAAACCATTATGCATTACAAGGATTTATTATCAACAAGCCCATGTTCACAAAATTCAAATATGAACAAATCCAAGACATGAGCCCTGAGAGCTCTCAACCTACACACAAGCACATTATTCTAGAATATAAGAATTACATTTTTGCTGCCAGGAACCTCAGGGTAAAAGCCAAGGAATAGAAACCTCAGATGATAACAGCCCATTTTCCAGGAAAACAGACCCTCATTAATGTCTATGACTATCGTACCAGGGAGATTGAAATTTGTGCCTCATAGGGTCCAGTAGCAAAAAAGCATTAAGAGCTTCCCACTGATATTTGGAGCCTTGGAGGGAAACTACAATTTCAGTAACTGGGCAGCTCACACTAAAAGTAATGGAGAATTTAATTCAAAAATTAAGTTGAAAAGTCCACTAATCCCTCATTACCTCTCAGAAACTGAGGGTTCTCAGCCATTAGTTATGGGTGTTAGATGCCACAAAGATGCCAACAGTCATGGAAGTCATGGCAGCACACCAATGATTGTGCCACAGAGAAGAAACATCAATTATAAGCTCAGAAAAACAAGAGAGTCAGAGACAAATTTCTGACATTATGCCACAAATATTGTTTCAGTGACATACAGAATGCTGGACCTGACAGAATCCTGAATATACACAAAACAATAATGTAATGGCTAAGCATTTAATAATAAAAAGAATCACACTTTAATTTTGATCACAAGGGTATGTCTGATAGTCAAGGTGGTATAATGACCATCAAATCTGGCTTTTTATACTTGTGCTGGAGAGCTGAGGCTTCATGTTTGCCTGGAAGGTACTTTGGTCATTGATTCATATCCTTAGCCATGTATTGAGGATTGGGCTCAAGTATACTGTTAAACTTTTGCTTCTTATTTTGTCATTATCCAACTTTGGGTTGGCATAATAATGGCTTCTTGGAGTGCCTATAGATGCTATCCTTTCTTTCTACTTCAAGGAGCATCCCAAAAAGCACAGGACACAGTTGTTCTATAAACCTTGGGGAGAATTCATAGTGTTTACTTCCAGTTTGGAGTCTCCATTCTGAGGATACAAGTTTTATTCTTCCTATTAGAAGTTCTCTGACTTTTATTTGTTTGCTTAAGAATTTTCTAACATCTTGGTTCCGTTTCAGTAGGTCAGATGTGCCTTGAAATTTATTAAGATTTTCTATCTGAGATGACTCTTAATTATAAAATCTTTTCCCAAGGATCACCTCGATTCAAGTGACATCTAGGTAGATTTCCATTTTCTGATGTTTTTCTTTGCTATTGCTACTGATCACTTCTGCGAACAGAGGAAAAGTGTGATAATGACAATGTAGTTCAAGGCCAGTTTCTCTTAATAAACCCTTAACAACAACAACAAAAAAAATCATAGGAACTCTCAGTTCAGGCCCCATTGACTTTCCATTTTATGATTGAGACTAGTGGCTATCAAAATACTTGGAAGAGGTAAACAATCCTCTTGATTAGCTCTCAGATGAAGCTCCTAAAAGCATTGCATCATTCTCACATCACACAAATGCTTCAGTTCATGGAAACCAGAATAAAACCCACCTGGTTTGGAATATGTTGCAAAGGCAACTGAGATGACTATTCCTGGTTGTCAACTTGACTGCATCTGGAATAAACTACAATCCAGAAATGGAGGGCACATCTGTGATCCAGTTCTTGAGGCTGGAAGACACAGGCTTCTGACAAAGATCTTGGCATGGAGATCTTGAGGCATAATGGCCATGGAAAGTTTAGGACCAGGCAAAGTAGTATAAGCATTTAATCTCAGGAGACAGAAGTAAGCCGATTTTGAGCTCAGAGCCAGCCTGGGACAAAGCAAGTTCCAGATTAAGGCATGGTGGGCCACACCTTCTCCTGGAGGCCTACATGAGGACATCTTTAAGAAGAATAACTTAACTCTTCTTCACTTGTTTGCATTTATTTGCCAACACATCTCTTGGAACCTACCTTTTCAGGATTACATTTTATACAGAAGATCAGCTGAAACAACTAACCTCATGAGTCTGATCAACCACTAGATTCTTGAACTTTCCATTCACAGCTGCCTATTGTTGGGTTAGTAGTTGGACTGCAGACTATAAGTCATTACAATAAATTCCCTTAATATGTAGAGAGATTTGCTAGTTTCTATGACTCTACAGAACCCTTACTGATGCTGTAACTCTGCTGAAATTTGTATGTATCTGGAGGAGAAGAGGGCCTATCTTCTCTTTAGGGAAAGGGCTTTGACTACTTAACCTTTGCATACTCACAATTTTGCTCAATCAGTTACTAAGCATGAGAACATCTCAGTAGATTGAAACAGGCTTATTAAACTCAGTGATTTGGATATTGGGAAAGACTCACCTCTCGAGAAAATGATGAGAGTTACTATGGGATTACACAATATTGTTCCCTCAATGTGTTGTAGCATACACATAGTATGAAGGGCTTTCCACTGACGTGTGGAGCCTTGGATAGGTCCTCTAACTTTTAGTGACTAGACACTTCCCATTCAGACAGACAGAAATCAAAGGCAGATTTTACTGTATGCTAAATTCTATGCAAGATTTCCTCTCTGCTCAACTTAAAGATCTACTAAATAAATTACCAAAGATGGGATCATATGGAATTTTGTAATTCTGGTACTTATGCTACATCCATGGCTGAGCCATGCTAAAGACCCATCAAGGATTTCCTCAGAGGAAAAAATAAAGAGAACCCAGATCACTGTACAACCTCTCAACAACCCACTGCCTCTAAAGTGGGAAAACAGTGCCCCTCTACCTCAAGCTTTCACTTTCTCCACTCTTGCAGAACTGTAGGAGATGAGAGGAAAGGGTATGGGGCAAAGTGTGCCTTCTACACATTCTTCCCTGAAGAAGAAGAAGAAGTCTTAGACAAAAGCTCCCCATAGCATGGGCATTATCCTCACCTCAGAGACAGGAGCTCCTGAGAGATTGAGAGCAGCATCTGCTTTAAGGATTCACTGCTGTTGATCATGTTTTCAGAGTTTTCATCTTCATAAACTTCCACTATGAAAAATCTAAGATGTAACCACTCATAGCTCTCAGAACCTAAACACAAGCACATTTTTCTTGATGTATCATGATCTTTTCCAGCAAAGAAGCTCAGAATAAATACACAAGCATAAAAGCCTCAAATGTGGAGCTCACCGCCCGGACAGGTGGGCACTCCTGAGACTGCAGAGTGGAAGAGACGACCAACACTGCCCACCCCTGCCCACATCCCTGGCCCAAGAGGAAACTGTGTACGGCTTCTGGGTTCCCGTAGATAAGGGCCCAGGAGCAGCAGGTCCCCTGCGTCTGAGACACCGCCAGAACCTGAAGGGACCGACCTGATAAACAGTTCTCTGCACCCAAATCCCATGGGAGGGAGAGCTAAACCTTCAGAGAGGCAGACACGCCTGGGAAACCAGAAGAGACTACACTCTGCCCACATCTCTGACTCCAGAGGAAAACACCAAACGCCATCTGGGACTCTGGTGCACGGGGGCTCCCGGAAAGGGCAGCGCAGGTCCTCCATGTTGCTGCCCCCGCAGAGAGCTCATAAGAAACACCACATGAGCAAACTTGAGCCCCGGAACCACAGGTAAGACCAACTTTTCTGCTCCAAACGACCTGCCTGGTGAACTCAGGACACAGGCCCACAGGAACAGCTGAAGACCTGTAGATAGGAAAAACTACACACCTGAAACCAGAACACTCTGTTTCCATAACTGGCTGAAAGAAAGCAGGAAAACAGGTCTACAGCACTCCTGACACACAGGCTTATAGGACAGTCTAGCCACTGTCAGAAATAGCAGAACAAAGTAACACGAAAGATAATCTGATGGCGAGAGGCAAGCACAGGAACCCAAGCAACAGAAACCAGGACTACATGGCATCATCGGAGCACAATTCTCCCACCAAAGCAAACACAGAATATCCAAACACACCAGAAAAGCAAGATCTAGATTCAAAATCATATTTGATCATGATGCTGGAGGACTTCAAGAAAGACATGAAGAACTCCCTTAGAGAAATGCAGGAAAACATAAATAAACAAGTAGAAGCCTACAGAGAGGAATCACAAAAATCCCTGAAAGAATTCCAGGAAAACACAATCAAACAGTTGAAGGAATTAAAAATGGAAATAGAAACAATCAAGAAAGAACACATGGAAACAACCCTGGATATAGAAAACCAAAAGAAGAGACAAGGAGCCATAGATACAAGCATCACCAACAAAATACAAGAGATAGGAAGAGAGAATCTCAGGAGCAGAAGATTCCATAGAAATCATCGACTCAACTGTCAAAGATAATGTAAAGCGGAAAAAGCTACTGGTCCAAAACATACAGGAAATCCAGGACTCAATGAGAAGATCAAACCTAAGGATAATAGGTATAGAAGAGAGTGAAGACTCCCAGCTCAAAGGACCAGTAAATATCTTCAACAAAATCATAGAAGAAAACTTCCCTAACCTAAAGAAAGAGATACCCATAAGCATACAAGAAGCATACAGAACTCCAAATAGATTGCACCAGAAAAGAAACTCCTCCCGTCACATAATAGTCAAAACACCAAATGCACAAAATAAAGAAAGAATACTAAAAGCAGTAAGGGAAAAATGTCAAGTAACATATAAAGGCAGACCTATCAGATAGAGGGCTTATATCCAAAATATACAAAGAACTCAAGAAGTTAGACTGCAGGGAGACAAATAACCCTATTAAAAAATGGGGTTCAGGGGCTGGAGAGATGGCTCAGCGGTTAAGAGCACCTGACTGCTCTTCCGGAGGTCATGAGTTCAATTCCCAGCGGCCACATGGTGGCTCACAACCATCTGTAAAGAGATCTAATGCCCTCTTCTGGTGTATCTGGGGACAGCTACAGTGTGTGTGTGTGTATATATATATATATATATATATATATATATATATATATATGAATAAAACAAAACAAATCTTTAAAAAAATGGGGTTCAGAGCTAAACAAAGAATTCACAGCTAAGGAATGCGGAATGGCTGAGAAACACCTAAAGAAATGTTCTTAAGGGAATGTTAATGTTCTTAATGTTCATAAGGGAAATGCAAATCAAAACAACCCTGAGATTTCTCCTCACACCAGTGAGAATGGCTAAGATCAAAAACTCAGGTGACAGCAGATGCTGGCGAGGATGTGGAGAAAGAGGAACACTCCTTCATTGTTGGTGGGATTGCAGACTGGTACAACCATTCTGGAAATCAGTCTGGAGGTTCCTCAGAAAATTGGACCTTGCACTACCTGAGGATCCAGCTATACCTCTCTTGGGCATATACCCACAAGATGCGCCAACATATAAAATACACGTGCTCCACTATATTCATAGCAGCGTTATTTATAATAGCCAGAAGCTGGAAAGAACCCAGATGCCCTTCAACAGAGGAATGGATACAGAAAATGTGGTACATCTACACAATGGAATATTACTCAGCTATCAAAAACAATGACTTTATGAAATTCATAGGCAAATGGATGGAACTGGAAAATATCATCCTGAGTGAGGTAACCCAATCACAGAAAAACACACATGGTATGCACTCATTGATAAATGGCTATTAGCCCAAATGCTTGAATTACCCTAGATCCAGAGAACACATGAAACTCAAGACGGATGATCAAAATGTGAATGCTTCACTCCTTTTTTAAAAGGGGAACAAGAATAGCCTTGGCAGGGAATAGAGAGGCAAAGATTAAAACAGAGATAGAAGGAACAGCCATTCAGAGCCTGCCCCACATGTGGCCCAAACATATACAGCCACCCAATTAGACAATATGGATGAAGCAAAGAAGTGCAGGCCGACAGGAGCCGGATGTAGATCTCTCCTGAGAGACACAGCCAGAATACAGCAAATACAGAGGTGAATGCCAGCAGCAAACCACTGAACTGAGAACAGGACACCCGTTGAAGGAATCAGAGAAAGAACTGGAAGAGCTTGAAGGGGCTTGCGACCCCATATGAACAACAATGCCAAGCAACCAGAGCTTCCAGGGACTAAGCCACTACCTAAAGACTATACATGGACTGACCCTGGACTCTGACCTCATAGGTAGCAGTGAATATCCTAGGAAGATCATCAGTGGCAGGGGAAGCCCTTGATCCTGCTAAGACTGAACCCTCAGTGAACGTGATTGTTTGGGGGAGTGTGGCAATGGGGGGAGGATGGGGAGGGGAACACCCATAAACATAGGGAGGTGGAAGGGTTAGGGGGATGTTGGCTTGGAAATCGGGAAAGGTAATAACAATCGAAATGTAAATAAGAAATACTCAAGTTAATAAAAAAAAATAAATATCCTCAATAAAAAAAAAGCCTCAAATGTTAGCAGTCAGCCCTTCAAGGGAACACAACCTCTGGGACATATCAAGGGTTTTTTGGGCCAGCGTGTGTCTTAGACTAAATATTGTCTCCTACAGGTGCCGAGTAGCACACACTCTGAAGGACTTCCCACTGACATCTAGAACTTTAAAATGCTCCACTGTAGTCACTATGCACTTTCCATTCAAAAACACAGAATTCATAGACTAAATGGCAATTTTTATCCTGAAATTTGTGCATCATATCACCTATCAACATCAACAAATAGAACTTGAAGAGCTACTTAATCAATTAAGGACAGAGGGTACCAAAAAAGGCCAACAATACTGGCAATCATAGTACACCTGTAGTTGCACCAAGGTGAAAACATATAAACAATGCCCTTGGAAGAATTCCTGAGGGAACTAGAATAAAACCTGTGGTGGCAGTCCACATGTAGGAATTAGACTGAATATTGTGTCCACAGGTGGTCATAGCACATGGTCTGAAGGGTTTCTCTTTGATATCTGTGGCTTTAGTCTTTTGATTTGGTGATGGTGATGTCTTTCACATTAAGAAAGTCAGAAATGTCAACTAATAAATTTTATCCTTAAATAATTTTTATGATCACCTGATCACCTCTCCTTAGAGCTTGAAGGTCCACTTAATCAAATAGTAACAGTGGGTGCAACAAAAGCCAAAGTCATCACACCATGTCCCACCTGTAGAAGCACCTCAATGCTTCTACAGACTCATCAAAATTTTCTTCAGAAGAAATCCAGAGGGACACTATCAAAAGGTAGCGTTAGAAATATTTTAATAGGGTAAGGAAATCAGAATATCAGAGTAATTTTAAACAAATAAAACTACAACCATATAATAACAACTTATTTAGTTCTCAAAAAGAAGTTCTCCCTGCTAGTGCAAATTTGACCACAATAAAGGGCAGGATGGCAAAAATGGAACATCCCCCCCCTTCTCTGCTTCAACAGAGGAGAACCAGTTCTTCTCTTTCCATCTTCCTTTTTTCCCACTGTACCTTAGGTGTTTGGACATGGGAGGATAAAAGTTGTGAGAGGCACAGAGCCCCTCTACCATGTTATCCACAAAGAAATAAAATAGGAGCTTTTATGCTGAAACTTCTATCCCAGATCATGTCTCACCAGAACTGAAAGGTATACTTAATCAGTTGCAGACAATGGATGCCAAAGTGATGCTCACAATAAATGTAGTCATGTCTCATCTGTGGCTGAGCTATGTTTAAGATACATCAACAAGCTGCACTCAAATCCCATGGAGGAGAGAGCTGGACTTTCAGAAGTGAATATAATTCTGAGAGCTCATGGGAGACCACCACTTCTGCTCACATTCCTGGCCCAAGAGGAACCTGTCTAGAGGCCCCTGGAAACAGGAACCTAGGAGAAGTCAGGGACAGGATCCTTCTGATCTCTGCCTGTATCCAGAGCTTAAAGCCAGTTTTCAGGAGTTCTGACACACCTGAGAGCAGAGATAAGACCAACACTTCTGCTCCAAGGAACTCACCTGGAGCCCTCAGGACACAGGAACCCAGGAACAGTCTGGGACAGGACCCTTCCTGTTTCTGCTTGCACCCCAAGCTGATCGGGTTCCACAGCTTTCTATACCCAGATCTTGCTGGAAGAGAGCCAGTCTCCAGAAGTGCTGACAAGAGGGTCAAGCCACTGTCAGAGACAGCAAGACCAGCTAACACGAGAGACAACCAGATGGCAAGAGGCAAGTGCAGGAACCTAAGCAACAGAAACCAAGACTACTTGGCATCCTCAGAGCCCAGTCCAATCACCAAAGCAAATATTGGATATCTCAACACACCAGTAAAGTAAGATAGGGATTTAAAATCACATCTCATGATGATGATAGAGGACTTTAAGAATGATGTAACTACCTTAAAGAAATACAGGACAATACAGGTAAACAAGTAGAAGCCCTTAAAGAGGAAAGACAAAAAATCCTTTAAAAAATTACAGGAAAACACAACTAAATAGGTGAAGGAATTGAACAAAACCATCCAGGAATTTCAAATGGAAATAGAAACAATAAAGAAAGCATAAAGGGAGGCAACCATGGAGATAGAAGACCTAAGGAAGAGATCAGTTGTAATAGATGCAAGCATCACAAACAGAATAGAAGAGAAAGAAGAGAGAATCTCAGAAGCAGAATATACCATAGAAAACATCGACACAAACGTCAGAGATAATGTCAAACACAAAATCTCCTAGCCCAAAACATCCAGAAAATCCAGGACACAATGAGAAGATCAAACCTAAGGATAATAGATATAGAAGAGAGTGAAGATTCCCAACTTAAAGGGCCAGTAAATACCTTCAACAAGATTATAGAAGAAAAGTTCCCTAACCTAAAGAAAGAGATGCCCATAAATACACAAGAAGCCTACAGAACTCCAAATACATTAAACTAGAAAAGAAATTCCTACTGTCTTATAACAGTCAAAACAACAAATGCACAGAACAAAGAAAGAATATTAAAAGCAGTAATGGAAAAGGGTCAAGTGACATATACAGGCAGACCTATCAGAATTACACTAAACTTCTCGCCAGATTATGAAAGCCAGAAGATCCAGGGTAGATGTCATACAGACTATAAGAGAACACAAATGTCAGCCCAGGTTACTATATTCAGCAAGATGCTCAATTAACAAAGATGGAGAAACCAAGATATTCCATGACAAAACCAAATTTACAAAATATCTTTCCACTAATCCAGCCCTACAAAGGATAATAGATGGAAAACTCCAACACAAGGAGGAAAACTGTCCCAAGAAAAAGCAAGAAAGTAATCTTACAACAAACTGAAGAGAGAAACACAAACATAATTCTACCCCTAACAACAAAAATAACAGGAAACAACAATAACTATTCCTTAATATCTCTTAACATCAATGGAATCAATTCCCCAATAGAAAGGCATAGACTAACAGACTGGATATGTACAGAGGACCCAGCATTTTGCAGCATACAGGAAACATACCTCAGTGACAAACACAGACACTACCTCAAAGTAAAAGGCTGGAAAACAATTTTCCAAGCAAATGGTCCCCAAAACCAAGCTGGAGTAGCAATTATAATATTGAATAAAATCAAATTTCAACAAAAAGTTACCAAAAATATAAGGACGCTTCATGTTCATCAAAGGGAAAATCCACCAAGATGAACTCTCAGTCCCGAATATTTATACTCCAAATGCAAGGGCATCTATATTCATAAAAGAAACCTTACTAAAGCTTAAAGCACACATTACACCTCACACAATAAAATTGGGAAATTTCAACACCCCACTCTCATCAATGAACAGATCATGGAAACAGAAATTAAACAGAGACAAAAGAAACTAACACAAGCTATGAACCAAATGGATTTAACCTTCTTCTCAGCACCTCATGATACCTGCTCCAAAATTGACCATATAATTGGTCACAAAACAGGCCTCAACAGATACAGGAAGATAGAAATAATCCCATGCATCCTATCAGATCACCACGGACTAAGGCTGGTCTTCAATAACACGAAAAACAACAGAAAGCCCATATCCACATGGAAGTTGAACAACGCTCTACTCAATGATAACTTGGTCAAGGTAAAAAGAAATAAATAAAGACTTTTTAAAATTTAATGAAAATGAAGATACAACATACCAAAACTTATGGGACACAATGAAAGCAGTGCTAAGAGGAAAACTCATAGCTCTCAGTGCCTCCAAAAAGAAACTAGAGAGAACATACACTAGCAGCTTGACAGCACACCTAAAAACTCTAAGACAAAAAGAAGCAAATAAACCCAAGTGGAGTAGAAGACAGGAAATAATCAAACTCAGGGCTGAAATCAACCAAGTAGAAACAAAAAGAACTATACAAAGAATAAACAAAACTAAGAGCTGGTTCTTTGAGAAAATGAACAAGATAGACAAACCCTTAGCCAAGCGTAACCAGAGGGGAGGGGGGGGAGAGAGAGAGAGAGAGAGAGAGAGAGAGAGAGAGAGAGAGACAGAGAGACAGAGAGACAGAGAGACAGAGAGAGAGACAGAGAGAATCCAAATTAACCAAGTCAGAAATGAAAAGGGAGACATAACAACAGAATTCTAGGAATTTAAAAAAAAATCATCATAAAATCCTACAACAAAAGCCTATACTCAAGAAAACTGGAAAATCTGGAGGAAATGGACAATTTTCTAGACAGATACCAGGTACCAAAGTTAAATCAGAATCAGATAAACAATCTAAACAGTCCCAGAACTCCTAAAGAAATGGAAGCAGTTATTAAAAGTCTCCCAACCAAAAAGAGGCCAGGACCAGAGGGGTTTAGTATAGAATTCTATCAGTCCTTCATAGAAGACCTCATACCAGTGCTGTACAAACTATTCCTCAAAATAGAAACAGAAGGAAAAAATTATCAAATTCCTTCTATGAAGCCACAATTATGCTTATACCTAAACCACACAAAGATCAAAGAAAGAGAACTTCAGACCAATTTGCTTTATGAATATTGACGCAAAAATACTCAATAATAGTCTTGCAAACTGAATCCAAGAGCACATCATGATCATCCATCATGATCAAGTAGGTTTCATCCCAGGGACGCAGGGATGGTTCAATATATGGAAATCCATCAACGTAGTCCACTCTATAAACAAACTCAAAAAAATCACGTAATCATCTCATCAGATGCTGAGGAAGCATTTGACAAAATTCAATACCCCTTAATGTTAAAAGTCTTGGAAAAATCAGGAATTCAAGGCCCGTATCTGAACACAGTAAAAGCAACAGCAAACCAATAGCCAACATCTAACTCAATGGAAAGAAACTGAAACAATTCCACTAAAATCATGGACTAGACAAGGCTGCCCACTCTTTCCCTACTTATTCAATATAGTTCTCGAAGTCCTAGCCAGAGCAATCAGACAACAAAAGGAGGTCAAAGGGATACAAATTGGAAAGAAGTCAAAATATCACTACTTGCAGATGATAGTATACTTAAGTGATCCCAAAAGTTCCAGTAAGAACTCCTAAGCCTGATAAACAACTTCAGCAAAGTGGATGGATATATAATTAACTCAAACAAACCAGTAACCTTCCACTACTCAAAAGATAAACAGGCTGAGAAAGATATTAGGGAAAGGACACCCTTCACAATAGTCACAAATAACATAAAATACCTAGTCATGACTCTTACTGAGCAACTGAAAGATCTGTATGACAAGAACTTCAAGTCTCTGAAGAAAGAAATTGAAGAAGATTTCAGAAGATTTAAAGATCTCCCATGCTCATGATTGGCAGGATTAATATTGTAAAAATGACCATCTTGCCAAAAGCAATTTACAGATTCAATGCAATTCCCATCAAAATTCCAACTCAATTCTTTATAGAGTTGGAAAGAGCAATATACAAATTCATTTGGAATAACAAAAAACAAAGGATAGTGAAAACTAGCCTCAATAATCAAAGAACTTCTGGAGGAATCACCATCCGTGACCTCAAGCTGTAGTACAGAGTAATAGTGATAAAAACTGTATGGTATTTCTACAGAGACAGTCAGGTAGATCAATGGAATAGAATTGAAGATCCAGAAATGAACCAACACACAGAGGGTCACTTGATCTTTCCCAAAGGAGCTAAAACCATCCAGTGGAAACAAGATAGCATTTTTAACAAATGGTTCTGGTTCTACATGGTCGGTATATAGAAGAATGCAAATCCATCCATTCTTATGGCCCTGTACAAAGCTTAAGTCTAAGTGGATCAAGGACCTCCACAGCAAACCAGATACACTCAAACTAATAGAAGATAAACTGTGGAAGAACCTCAAACACTGGGGAAATTTTCCTGAGCAGAGCACCAGTGGCTTATGCTCTAATAACAAGAATTGACAAATGGGACTTCATAAAACTGCAAAACTTCTGTAATGCAAAGGACACTGTCATTACAATAAAATGGCAACCAACAGATTAAGAAAAGATCTTAGAGGGCTAATATCCAATATATATAAAGAACTTAAGTTAGACTCCAGACAATTAAATAACCTGGTTAATAATAGGGTAAAGAGCTAAACAACAAATTCTCAGCTGAGGAATATCAAATGGCTGAGAAGTAGCAAAAGAAATGTTCAACATCCTTAGTTGACAGGGAAATGCAAATCAAAACAACACTGAGATTCCACCTCACACCACTCAGAATGGCTAATATCAAAAACTCAGTTGAGCACAGATACTGGCGAGGATGTCTAGAAAGAGGAATACTCCTCCATTGTTGGTGGGATTGAAAACTGGGACAACCACTCTGGAAATCATTGTGGAGGTTCCTCAGAAAATTGGAAATTACACTACCTGAGGACCCAGCTATACCTCTCTTGGGCATATATCCAAAAGATGCTCCAACATATAACAAGGTCACATGCTCCACTATGTTCATACCAACCTTATTTATAATAGCTAGAACCTGGAAAGAACTCAGATCCCCTTCAACATAGGAATGGATACAGAAAATGTGGTACATCTACACAATGGAATATTACTCACCTATCAAAAACAATGACTTCATGAAACTCATAGACAAATGGATGGAACTAGAACATATCATCCTGAAAGAGGTAAACAAATCATAAAAAATTATACATGGTATGAACTCACTGATAAGTGGATATTTGACTAAAAACTTGGATTACCCAAGATACAATCCACAGAACACATGAAGCTAATAATGAAGGAAGACCGAAATGTGGATGCTTCATTCCTTCTTAGAAGGGAGAACAAAATATACACAGGAGGAAATACAGGGACAAAGATGGACCAGGGACTGATGAAAAGGTCATCTGAGATTGCCCCACCTGGGGATCCATTTGATATGCAGCCACCGAACTTAGTCACTATTCCTGATGACAAGAAGTGCTTGCTGACAGGAGCCAGATATGGGTGTCTCCTGAGAAGCTCTGCCAGAACCCCACAGATACAGAGGAGGATGCTTGCACCTAACCATTGGACTGAATAAGGGGACCCCAATGGAAGAGTTAAAAAAAAAGACTGAAGAAGCTGAAGGGGTTTGCATTCTCATAGGAAGAAGAAAAGTATCAACCAACCAGACCCCACCAGAGCTCCCAGGGACTAAACCACCAACCAATGAGTACATATAAAGGGACACATGACTCCAGTCACTTAAGTAGCAGAGGATGGCATTGTCCACCATCTATAGGAGGAAAAGCCCATGGTCCTGTGATGGCTTGTTTCCCCAAGGCATGGTAATGCCGTCATTGAGGTTGAGTTGGCTGGGTGGGTGTGGGAGCATTTGATAAAAGCAGGGGAAGTGGTTGGGGTTTGGGAGGGAGGAAAGGGGCTAACATTTGAAATGTAAATACATAATATCCAAGAAAAATAAAATTTTTAAATTGTAAAAAAAAAAACAAAAATAAAACTTTGGCTGTTCATGAAGATGATCTTGGGTCAATATCCAGCACACACATACAGATCACAGCCATCTATAATATCAGTTCCAGTGGATATGTTGCCCTTTCCTAGCCTTGCCAGCATCAAGTAGGCAAGGCAGGTAGTGTATATGTAAACATGTAAACAATACATAGAAATGAAACAAACAGTTAATTTTATACCCAGTCACTTTGCTGAAGTTGTTTATCAGGTTTAGTAGTTCTCTGATGGAACTTTTGGGAGCACTTAAATATACTATTATATCATCTGCAAATAGTGATATTTTGACTTCTTCCTTTCCAATCTGTATCCGTTTGATCTCCTTTTGTTGTCTGATTGCTCTGGCTAGGACTTCAAGAACTATGTTGAATAAGTAGGGAGAGACCGGGCAGCCTTGTCTAGTCCCTGATTTTTGTTGGATTACTTCAAGTTTCTCTCCATTTAGTTAATGCTACTGGTTTGCTGTATATGGTTTTTACTATGTTTAGGTATGGGCCTTGAATTCCTATTTTTTCCAGGACTTTTATCATGAAGGGGTGTTGGATTTTGTCAAATGCTTTCTCAGCATCTAATGAAATTGTTGGTGGGATTGCAGACTGGTACAACCATTCTGGAAATCAGTCTGGAGGTTCCTCAGAAAATTGGACATTGCACTACCTGAGGACCCAGACATACCTCTCTTGGGCATATACCCAAAAGATGCTCCAACATAAACAAAGACACATGCTCCACTATGTTCATAGCAGCTTTATTTATAATAGCCAGAAGCTGGAAAGAACCCAGATGCCCTTCAACAGAGGAATGGATACAGAAAATGTGGTACATCTACACAATGGAGTACTACTCAGCTATCAAAAACAATGACTTTATGAAATTCATAGGCAAATGGAGGGAACTGGAAAATATCATCCTGAGTGAGGTAACCCAATCACAGAAAATCACACATGGTATACATTCATTGATAAGTGGATATTAGTCCAAATGCTCGAATTACCCTAGATGCACAGAACACATGAAACTCAGGAAGGATGACCGAAATGTGAATGCTTCACTCCTTTTTTAAAAGGGGAACAAGAATAGCCTTGGCAGGGAATAGAGAGGCAAAGATTAAAACAGAGATAGAAGGAACAGCCATTCAGAGCCTGCCCCACATGTGGCCCAAACATATACAGCCACCCAATTAGACAATATGGATGAAGCAAAGAAGTGCAGGCCGACAGGAGCCGGATGTAGATCTCTCCTGAGAGACACAGCCAGAATACAGCAAATACAGAGGTGAATGCCAGCAGCAAACCACTGAACTGAGAACAGGACACCCGTTGAAGGAATCAGAGAAAGAACTGGAAGAGCTTGAAGGGGCTTGCGACCCCATATGAACAACAATGCCAAGCAACCAGAGCTTCCAGGGACTAAGCCACTACCTAAAGACTATACATGGACTGACCCTGGGCTCCAACTGCATAGGTAGCAATGAATAGCCTAGTAAGAGCACCAGTGGAAGGGAAGCCCTTGGTCCTGCTAAGACTGGACCCCCAGTGAATGTGATTGTTGGGGGGAGGGCGGTAATGTGGGGAGGATGGGGAGGGGAACACCCATATCGAAGGGGAGGGGGAAGGGTGGGGGTTGTTGGCCTGGAAACCAGGAAAGGGAATAACAATTGAAATGTAAATAAGAAATACACAATTTAATAAAGATGGAGAAAAAAAATGAAACAAAGAAAATTTTCAAGAAAGACCCATAGGGTTCATTTTGTGCAGTTACTCTCTTCTTCTGAGCTCTGTAGCATGGTAATTGTTACATTGCATTAACCAGAATCTCAACTTTATAATTCAGTTCAGGAACTATTGGGAGATTTCTTCATTTCCCTTTTTCTTGTGTGGTGGTGTTAGAAACTTACCTTATATGTTTCTAAAAGTCCTGTGTCTAGGGTATTTTCATTCATTGTTTCCTTTTTTTTTTTTTGTGATAAACACAGGGTGACCTTTCATAGAAAATATCAACATGGAACTGGGTATAAAATTCAGACTGGCCCCAAGATTGTTGATAGACTTTTTTTCTCTCCCTTGGTGACACAAACATAAACCAGATTAGAGCAGATTAAAAATAGAAAAAGGCAGGTTTATTAGGAAGCAGCTCTCCATTGTGTTCAGAGACCTCACAGGTGAAGGACAGTGAAGTCACACTTCTAGGTAAAAGCAAGGAGGTTTTATGGGTCTTGGGGTGGTGACGATGTGTAAGGTAGGAGCTGGGATTATGTCCAAACCTGGTCAAGATCTGACCCTGTGCGAGCACTCTGGGGTGGGTTGATGGAAAGTCAAGGGACTACGAGTGACGATATGTTGGCCCAACTGTTTTCTCCAACCTGGCATTGAGAGTTTTCCATGTGAGGTAGGGGTGGGGATGGAGTGCAAATGGGGTTTTGAATGAGCAGGTGTTCCAGCCTAATACTTATGATCCTGCTGCCTCCTCTTCCTAAGTACTGGTATTAAAGATGTGGGACACCGGGCTTAGTCCTATACAATGTGCTATATTTTGTGCTGTGCCTTTCCATACAGATGGTCGAACTGGAATGGAGTTTCAGACTTTTGTGTCAGACTTACTCTTTGAGACACAACACAAATGACTATTCACCCCAGATAGGGAGAAAAGGTCAGAACAAAGTATAGATAGGAACAAATTCCACCCTGGTGAACAAAGACTTTTATTGGGGTTACTTACAGGAATAGAAATTGTTCAAAGGCAGATGTATCACTAAGTACAACAAAGCACAGGTGAGATCTCACAAAAATTGGGAAGTGGCAGCACACTCCACAGCCTACAGACACCACAAGTGGGAGAGTGTTCTTTGAGGTACCTCAGTTGGTTGGAACAGGTACTTTGAAGAGACTCCTAGTCAGTTCAGCTGCTTTCTGCTTCTGCAAAACAGCTGGTCTTTTCTTAGAGTCTTTACAGATTTGCTTTGTCAGAAAGAATTCTTTGAAGGCTTGCCTCACTGAAGAAACTCTCAGCAGCCGTTGTTCTTTACTCTTGAGAGGGGTGCCCTAGTCAATCTGGTTAGTTTCAAGGAATTTCTGAAGCTACTTTGAGTAATTTGCCTCCTGACTAAGGAGCTTCTGTGTAGGGTGCAATGGTTCAAACTCTCAGCTGCACAGCATTTTACCCTCATCCTGCAGCTCTTACATTCTTTCTGCCACCTCTTTCAGAATGGTCCCTGAGCCTTGGAAGGGTAGCATACCTATCCACTTACGGTTAAGAATTAGGCCACTGTGTCACAGCAACAGTCCTTTCATCTCAAGAGCTTCACTGGTGGTTGAGTTGATCCTGACAACTTTGTCAATCTATGGCATTAAAACCACACTTGTTCAGAAGGCAGTATGATAGGAACATCTAATCCATCTAATAAAAGAATAGAAGCTATTCTCCATTTTGACCTATGACCACCACATTTCCAGGTTTTTGTCCAGACTTAAAGTATCAGATATGAACCCCTTCTTATGGAGTGGGGCTTTGCATATAAATTTATAGTTTTGTGTGTTGTGTTTGTGTTTCTCCTTAAGATATGACTTTGATGATGTGACTTAACTTTGAAGAACATATTAACATGAGACAGTCTGCCTCTCCCATATTTTACAAGTTCACTTCACCACAAAAGAGACCAGGCAGCTGGTTCCTGGCCACATAGAAGAGCCTACCCTCAAAGAAGCAGCTATTGATACTTGCTTCCTCCTAAATCACCCAGACTGAGATTTTAATACAATTAGAGGTAAGAAGAAGCTCTTGGTCCATCATCAGGCTCTCTTGGCAGGTCTCAACACAACTGCAAGATGGTTCACAAATTTGTATGACATTAGGCAGGGAGAAAAATGAAAGCCCCACAGATTTCTTAGAGAGGGTCATGGAGGCATTTCAACAATGCACCACGATGAACCCTGAATCACCACTGGAAGCAAAGGCAGCAGTTGCTCTAGGTTTATTAATCAGGTAGCACCATATATTAAGAGAAATTTGCAGAGGGTTGGGTAGTTACGAAAGAGGAGTCTGAAGGACTTAGTGGGAGTGGCAGAGAGAATATTTAATGGGAGAAAGATTTCAGAAAAGAATCAGATGAGAGGACAGAAAGCAGTAGACTCAAAACCTGGCAGAGATCCAGTTGGTAGCCATGGCCAAACCAGAAGATCTTAGGAGACTCCTAAATCGCATAGCATCAAAAGAAGGAGGTAAGGAGGTGGGACAAGTATTGAGAATACCCCAACTTGAGAAAGAAACAATATGCTTATTGTAAGTCTGATAGCCATTGGGACAGGGAATGTCCTAAGAAGAAGAATGCTGTCCAAACCATTTCCTTAGAAGATGAAGATTGGGGGAATGGAATTGGGATCCCCTCTCCAAGTCCAGAGTAACCCTAAAAGTAAAAAGGAAACCCATAAGAATTTTGTTAATAATTAATAAAGTTCAACATCCTGTCTACCTAAAACCTTAAGATAAAGTCTCTTCATCAGTTTATAAATGACTTCCTGGTGGCAACAGAAATGAAACAAACAAACAAACAAACAAACAAACAAACGGGACTTCTTAGAGATCCTGAAAAATTTGGACTATTGAGCCTCCACTAAGAAGGCCTCACTATGCCAACTATAGGTGATCTTCCTAGACACAGCTGATTCATACTCAGACACAGGGGTCTGGTGTCAACTAAGGGTCAGTCTGAAACCAATTGCCAGAAGCTGCCTCCCATCCCATTTACGTATCAGTGCAAGCACCTCCTGGTTAAATATAATGCCAGAATGACTCATTACCAGACTCTTCAATGCCCCCAGGATAACTTTTCAGCTGCCCTGCTGCCTGACCCTGACCTTAATCTATAGGCCTCTGCATGACTGCTTGGACATTTTGGCCTGCATCCATGGGACCAAAATACCCCCTCAATGGATGCAGAGATAACATGGTTCACTAATGGCAACAGCCTCATTCAGGATGGACATTAGTATGTTCAGTCAGTGGTGGATTCAAAGACTGAGATCATATGGGCAAAGCCAGTAATGGCAGGAATGTCAGCCAAGAAAGCTGAACTGGAGCTCTGAGCAAGGCATTAAGTGCTGAGAAAAACAAGAGACACAAAAAGCCATTGTGCCTTTCTTACCACTCATCTATGGTGCTATTTATAGGGAGAGAAGCCTTCTGACAACAGA
This sequence comes from Rattus rattus, assembly GCF_011064425.1. NCBI lineage: Eukaryota > Metazoa > Chordata > Mammalia > Rodentia > Muridae > Rattus > Rattus rattus. The sequence goes on along the minus strand of NC_046158.1, from coordinate 129,806,941 downwards.
AGGAAGGTCTAAACACCAACCCACAGGGCAACAGGACATCCCAGTGGTGGCCCTAGAAATTGGGCCCTTCATGCCCTTGGTTGCCCCAGAACCAGTAGATTCCACACTTTTGACCACACAGAATATATGATCTGTGCCAAAATCCTGGCCATGTCTGAGTGTCATAAAAGATGACAGAGGACACCTGACTACAAACTAATTGTACCAGAGAAAATAAGTTTATGCACACTTAAAAAAGATCCATTTTCTTCATACAGAGAGGCCTGGAGAATGCGGGACTTAGTCTACCAGTCCCATATCAGAATTCAAGATGCCAATTCAAAAAAAGTTGAAATTGTTAAAAACTATAACGTCTGTCAAGTGACCAATGCAGCTGCCAGTAAAAGAAACCCCATTATTCAATATCAAAGCACTAAGCCAGGAGTATATCAGGAAATGGACTTCATGGAGGTAAAATCAGGAAAATTAGGACACAAATATTTGCTGGTATTTATAGAAACCTTTTCAGGATGGCCTGAGACTTTCCCACATAAACTTGAGACCGTGTAGAGGATACCAAAGAGAATACTAAAATTCTTCCAAGGTATAGGTTTTCTAAGCTTACAGGCTTTGACAATGGACCTATAATTATATCCCAGGTAAGTTAGAAATTAGCTAATATTCTAGAGATTGAGTAGAATCTTCACTGTGCTTATAGGCTCCAGAGTTCAGGGTAAATTCAGAAGATAAAAAGAACCCTCAAAAACGACTAACTAAATTAACCTTAAAGACTGTGTGTGGCTGGGTGACTCTTCTCCTCTTAATCCTTTATAGAGTACAGAACTCCCCATACTAGATTGCACTCACCCCTTTGAAAGTTATGTTTGCTTCACCTACTGACAGAACTTATTACAGAAACAGACTATTATAGACTATTGTGAATTATTATATGAATTTGAGGGTGTTCAGTGGGTACACATTTAAACTTCCTGCTTTCTATAAAACAGGTCTACTTCTGAAGCTCCACCAAATTTATCCAGGAGATTGGGCCCTAGTCAACAGACACTGCCAGGGGTCACTAGAGCCTCCTTGAAGTGGTTCCTGTGTTACAGAATTACAGTGTGGGTGCACTGCATGTTTGATTCCAGTAGAACAACACCCTGGGCTAGCAGGAGGAGAATTCAGGTTCAGAACTCTTTCCTGTCTCCCAGTGATGGGTCCCTACTCATGCCCCAGGGACACCACAAAGACATAGCCCTGTTACTAACTTTTCCATAAAGCTTCAGGAAGTTCCATTATTGGGCTTTTAGGTCATAATGGAAAGGGTCAGGGGGAGGGGGATGAGACTCCCTTTTAGACTCCATTTTAGAGAATCTTACCTAAGTTTGAACTTAGGTAAATGTCCAACAAAACCCAAGTCTAGCTTCAGTCTTTAGGCTAAACCTCAAGACCTGCATCTCCTGGTTACACCTCTAACAAGACCAGTGTCTCCAGGTTATTCCCCCAAAAATCTGTACCTTCAGATTACAAGCCCATCTACTGCCTTACATGTGTAAGGAAGCAGAAATTAAGTTTATGATATGAGTCCCAGTAGCAGCCAATTATGTTAAAGTCCAGGGTAGTTCTCCAATTAGATCCAATGAGATGCTTTCACACTGACTCCTGCTTCCTGCATACTAATAAAACCTTACCTGAATAGATATTCAGGGCACCTGTCTCTCCTCAAAACCTTCCCAAGTGCCAGAGATGAGCTGAGGGGCCAGAGGTAAGGCTAACAGAATAAAGACCCTGCTGTATGTTGCATCAGATCAGCTTCTCTCTGTGCTTTTTGTGGGACAGGGTGTGGGGGAATCACGAATCACAAACACTTCCTCAGCACTACACTTCTTTTAGGTATAACTGATGTTTAATGTTGGGATTTATAAATATAATCATTCATTCCTATAACTGATTTATTCTGATGTATTTATCTACATCTTTATTTGATAATGTAACTGATCACTTTTACCAACAGAAGCAAATTGTGAAAATGTCAACGGAGCTCAAGGCCAGTTCCTTTGAAGAAAACATTTCGCTAAAAATTATGACATGGGCATCCTTGTTTTGGGGACCTTTGGCTTTCCATCTTAGGACTGAGACCTTAGTGCCCATCCAAATACTGAGAGGAGGCAAGTGTACAGACTCCCTGATTAGCTCTGATACTGAGCTCCTGAAATCGTTACATCATTTTCACACCAAACAATTGCTACAAGTCATGGAGACCAAGAAGAAATCCTACCTGGTTATGGAACATGAAGTAAAGTTAATCCTTCTGAAACATGTCCCTAAATGTGGGTGTCTGGAGGAGGAGGGGGAGGCGGCACAAATGATATTTAGTGAAGTCTGTATGGCTATCTAACCTTCACATATCCACCATATTTCCAAGTGAGTTATTAAGCATCTAAACATCTCAGTAGCTTAGAAGGGGTTCATTAAACTTAGTGATTTTGGTATGGGAAAAAGACTCACCTCTGAGTAAAGGGATAAGAACGTCAATGAAACCACTGAATACTTTTCTCTTGAGATGTTCAAGAGCAAAGGGGGGTTCCCTCTGACAACCCAGAACTTGTTTTGATCCTCCACTTTTTAGAGACTGGACACCACTCATTCATAGAGGCAGAAAATTTGAAGATCAAAAGCCAGATTTTTAATGGAAGCCAACTTGTATGTCAGATCACCTCTACAAAGAACTTGAAGACCTAACGAATCAGTAACTAAAGATGGAATCATACAAAGTCATATAATGCTTGGACTTATGATCCACCCATTGCTTAGATATGATGAAGACTCAACAAGGATTTTCTCAGAAGTAATCCCTAGAGAACCCTGATCCCAAATAAGCATTAGAATTTTTTTAGTGACTTACTGAACCTATAAATTCACAGATGCTTTAAAGCAACAAAAATATGACTGTTTAATGGCAGACAATTAAAGAGTCGAAGTTTACCTGGCAGTGTAAATGTAACTACAAGAAAGGCCAGAGCTGTACAAGTACACACAAAAACCTCCCTACTTCCCATTGCCTCTGAGGGGAAACAATGTCCTTCCCTTCAAACCTTCTTTTCACCAACTCTTCCAGAGCTGCCTGGAGAAGAGAGGAAATGGCATGAGGAAATAGTGTGCCTTCCAATCTTTCTTCCTTTAAAAAGACTGTATAAGGCAAAAGCTCCCCACAGCATGGACACTGTCCTTTCCTGAGGAACAGGAGAACCTGAGAGACAGAACAGCAGCACCAGCTCCAAGGATTCACTGTACTGAGCAGGTTTGCAGAGTATTCATCTTCACAAACATCAAACATGAAAAACCCAGGATGTGACCACTCATAGCTCAGAACCTAGACACAAGCACATCTCCTTTTGTAGAAGGATGGCTTTATTTTCCAGGGAAATAGACAAGAATAAGAGCACAAGCATAAAAGACTCCAAAGTTAGCAGCCCATCCTCCAAGAAACACACCCTCTGGAGCACTTCCAGTATTAGAACCAGGGTTTGTATTAGACTGAATTTTGTGTCCCAGAAAGGCTGTGTAGCACACATTTGGAAGCACTTCCTCCTGACATCTGGAACCTTGGAGTGGTATTCTCTACTAACTGGGTATTTCCCATTCAGAGTAAAAGAAAATTCAAAGAATAAATGGAATATTTCATCCTGAAATCTTTACCTCTACTTCACCTATCATATCACCAAATAGACACTGACAATGTACTTAGTTCCTGACAGAGGATGTCCAAAAGAGCGCCATAAAAATGGAAGGCCTGCCACACCTTGCAGATGCACCAAGCTGAAGACAAAAAGACCCTCAGTAGAAATCCAGAGGGAACCAGATTACAAATATGAATTACAAATAATTTACATGGAGTTGGTATGAGATACAGGGTATCAAATATGCTTCAAAACAAGAAAAAATACATGGCTACATATTTAATCATAAGTAAGAATTTCATCTGCCATTGAAAATTTTAACACACTGTGGGGAGGGAACAAGGACACCTGTAAAACCTCTCAACCTTCCTTGGCTTGTAAAGAGGCTAACCAGTGTTTCTCCAGTTGCCATAATATCTAGGGACCCTCTACTTGAGCAGTTAGGAGACAAGAAAAAGGGCTGTATGAGATAGAGGGTGCCCCTTACTTCATGTACACTGAAGAGGGTCCTAAAAGAGATCTGATTTATGACTCATCTCAAAAATAGGACTTGCAGAGAGACTGAGTGGAGCACAAGCTTGGAGTAATTTTTATCAACCAGCGGTAGTCACACATTTCCACCTATGCTATTACTACTGACAGCACTAAGAACCCAAGCACAATCATGGTTTCCTTGATGTATTGGAGGAAGAGCACAAGCATAGAATCCACAGAAGACAACAGCCCATTCTGAAGGGAAAGAGATGCTTAGGAGCACCTCTGGTGCCAGTTCAGGGAGTGAATCAGACAGAATACTTTGTGCCACACATACACAGTATCACACAATCTGAAGGGCTTCTCACTGATATCTGCAGCCTTGGAGTGGTCCTCTGCTTTTCAGGGATAAGTTTTCTTATTTAAGGGAGACAGAAAATTCAAATAAGAATATAGAATTTGTTCTTTGTATGAGCAGCTCATCCTTTCTTCCAAGAGTTTAAAAACCTATTAGCTTAACAATCATCAATGCATAGTAAAACTGTGGATGTCTCCTGATGTAGACTCATCAAAGGTTTCTGCACAAGAAATCCAGATGGACCCTACCCAAAGGTAGCATCAGAAAAATTTCAATGGGTTTGGTAATAAAGGATGTCAAACAGGTTGTGAAATGTCAAAAGCACAACTATGTAATGACAACTTACCTTAATTCTGAAAATGAAGTCCTCTTGATAGAGCAAATTTGAGCACAATAAAGGACAGAGTGGTACAATGTCACATTCACAACCACACCACCTTCTTCTAATTTTAAGGAGGAGATCCACTTCCCTTTCTCTTCTCCCCTCTCCCCTTCTTGTTACCCAGTCTATCTGAACTACCTGGACAAGAGAGGAAAAGGCTCTAGGGGGCACAGAGTTCTTCCATCCTGTCTTCTTTGAGCAAATCTAAAGGCAGATTTTTATGCTGAAATTTGTATCCCAGATCACCTCTCCCCCAAGCTAATAGATATACTTAACCATTTAAGGACCGTGGATGCCAAAGTGATGCCCAAAGTCAATGAAATCATGGCATATCTCTAGCTGAGCCTTGTCCAAGAGACATCGAGAATTTTGTCAGAGTAATTCTCTAAGAAGCATCACTACCCATTGTTGGAAATATTGTCAATGGGTTATCAAATACAGGACATTAAAACATGCTTTAAATAACACATTTACAACCATGCAAGTCAACATACTTAATCATGAGTCACATGTCCATCTGACAATGCAAATTTGGCTGCTGTAGAGGGCAGGTACAATGAACCACTACACAATCTCCCAATATTTCTCTGTCTCCAAATAGCAGAACCAGGGTCCCGTCTTATCTTTTGAACAGAAGCTTCCAACATAAAACATTCCCACCATCACCGGCAGGAGCGTGGACATATTCTAAAACTCTGGAACACAAATTGCATGGTGACTGAGATCATCATGGATTCCAAGGTTTTATTCTCACCAAGCACATTTTCACAAACGTCTAGTAGGAACAAATCCAAGATGTCATCACTGATAGTGCTCAGAACCTAGACCCAAAGTGATCCTCCTAGGATGCAAAGTATCTTTTCTAGTGAGAAAGGCTTTTCTTGTGAGTGCACAAGCATGGAAGTCTCATCATCCCAACCTGCAAGGAATCAGACTCAGAACCACCTGTGATGGCTGTGCCAGGGTGTGCCCTAAAGTGAGTTACCCTTGGTTCAGTAACACATAGGCTTTCCATTGACCTGTGGAACATTTGAAAGGTCCTCTAGATTTCTGTCCTGAGGCACATCCCATTCAGAATGTCAGAGTATCCTAAGATCAAGTGGCAGAAATTTTCCTAAATCTTGTCTCCTTTATCACCTCTCCCCAGAGATAAAAGTTCTTTTTAACCAATTATTGATTTTGTATGACACGAAGAGGCCCACAGACATTCAGGTCTAGGCATTCCCATGGCTGAGTCAGGAAGAAGACACATCACCCATGTCCTCACAAGGAATATCAAGGGATAAAAGTCCAGCTCCTCATTAAAAATCTTTTTGATGAAATACCAAAACCAGAATATAAAACATGGCTCAAGATCATGTAACACCAACATTTGATCATGAATGAGAAATTCACCGAGCACCAGTGGAAATTAGACAATATTATAGGGCAGGGTAGAAAAATAACTTCTGAAGTGCCTCCCAAGTTGCTTCCTTCCCCAAGAGTACCTTCCAATTTAAAACCTTGCTCACAGTATGGGCACATGTTTCACCTCAGGAACACAACTTGCAGAAAAGGTGAGACAATAATGGATTACAAAGATTGCTTATCAACAAGCACATCTTCACAAAATTAAAATATGTACAAATCCAAGATGTGAGCTCTCAGAATCTAACACAAGCACATTGTCCTAAAATATATGAAATGTATTTTTACAACAAGGATTCTCAGGGTGAGAGCCAATACATATGTCTCAGATGGCAACAGCCCATCTTCCAGAGAATCAGACTCCCAGGAATTCCTATGTCAACAGGATCACTGAGTGCCTAAGAACGAATATTGTACCCTAGAGGGTTTCAGTACCAGAAAGAATGAAAGGCTTCCCAATGACATCCTGAGGCTTTGTGTGGACCTGGCATTTAATGACTTTGCTGCTCCCATTCAAACAGATGGAGCACTTAACAATCAAATGGCTATTTTTGTACAGAAATGCTTTTATCCCTGATCACCTCTGTCAAACCTGAAAGTTCTAAACAATGAGATGTGACTCAGATGCCACAAAGAGACCAAACATCATAGAAATAATAGCATACCAATGGCTGTGCCATAATGAAGAAATATCAATCATGGGCTCAGAAAAAGTCTCAAGAGAATGAGAGACAACTCTAATGCTAAAAATATTGTTTTAATTGGGTACCAAATTCTGGAGATGATCAAATCTTGAGAACACACAAAGGCATGATTATGTAATGAATAAATATTTGATAATGAAGAAAACATTGTGGCTAGATTTTAACCTTAACGGTCTGTTTGGTAGGCACTGTGGTATATCCATCACACCTGACTTTTTATACCATTGCTAAAGAGCTGAACTTGGGGCTCATGCTTAACTAGAAGGGACTTTGGTGACTAAGTAACATCTTTAGTCATGTATTGAGGATTTGGCTTTCCCATCTATATTCTTTAAGACATTTATATTATAATTTTGCTTCCTATTTTGTCTTTATCCATCTTTGAAGTTGGCAAAATAATGGCTTCTTGGAGGGTGTATGGATGCCATCATTCCCTTCTACTAAAGGGAGTAGACTGAGGATCAAATGTTGTCACTGCTCTTTAAGCCTTTGTGAGAATTCATGGTGACTGCATTTAGTCTTGGGTATCCTTTCTGAGGATACAGGTTTTGGTTTTGTTATTAGAGGTATTCTGACTTGTATTTATCTGCATAAGCATTTTCTGTCATCTTGGTTCAATTTCAGTAGATCCAATGTGCCTATAAACTTATTTCGTTTTTTAAACCGAGAAGAGTCTCAATTATAAAATCTTTTCCAAGGATTTCCTGGATTCAAGTGACATCTGATGCAGCGTCATCATTTCTTAGAATTTGATTGAAATCAGTGTCTATCCTAGTTGAGGGATGCCTTTGCTAACACTGTCAAGTTTTTGTGCTATGAGATAAAATTACTCTTTGGCCTGGCTTTTCATTTTTATTTCCCTTTCTTGATTTTCCACTATGATCCTTCTTCATTCTTACCACCCACTCTGTTTGTCCTTGATTTGTTCTTATATTCCAAAGCCTTTCAATTTTATTTTAACAGGCTTTTTAAGTATGTCTGACTTTTAATGTTAGGATTTATATCTATAAACATTCCATGAAGTGACTTATTCTGTGTAGATATCAGTTCCCTAACATCAATATTTGCTGTTGCTACTTTTCATGTCTTTGAACGTAAGTCGATTCTGATGCTGATATGGGAACTCAAGGCCAGTTCCTCTAAAGAGTACATTTTAACAAAATGACACCCTAGATTCAGGGCCCTTTGAATTTCTTTCCTTTCACTGACTACCTGGTGGCCATCAAAATTCTGAAAAGTGACACATGTCCAGGTGCCTTGGTTAGCTCTCAGCTTGAACTCCTGAAAGCATTGCATCATCCTCACATCACACAACTCCTGTGGCCATGGAGACAAGGAAAAAAATCCTACATGGTTATGGAAGATGCAGCATAGGGAACTCTGCTGAAATAGATCACTGCAGGTTCATATCTAGAGGAAAAGACCCATCCTATCTTTACAGAAATTACTTTGGCTTCCATAGCTTTGCATAGCCACCATATTGCCTGGTGACATAGTGACCATGAAAACATCTCAGTAGATTAGAAAGGGCTCATTAAATTCAGTGATGTTTGCTTAGGAAAAAAGACTCTCCTCTGGAAATTAAAAGGTCACAAGCTTCATGGTATCAGTGGGTACCATTCTGCCAAGGTATTGTGGCATACAGAGTCTGAAGGGCTTCCCTTGACATGTTGGGCCCTGTATTGATACTATACTATTTAATAACAGGACATCTAGCATGTCAGAGAGAGAATTTAAAAAAAAAGGTCATGTTTACTGCATACGAACATCTATGCCTGATCATCTCTCCCAAGAGCTTAAGGTTTATTAATACCTGAAGATAAAATCACATACAGTCCTGTGATTCTGGCGGTTATGATATATCCATGGATGATCCATGATGAAGATACAATAAGAATTTCCTCAGAACAAATTCAATAGGAACCCAGCCCCCCTACCTAGAAATAGAAATTCTTTAAAGGGTTACTGAATAAAGCAAGTCAGAGATACTTTAAAGCAACCAAAGTCCAACCATGTTATAGAAAATAATTCATTGTGAAGAATTTCATTACGTGTGTCAATGTGACCAAAGTAGACAGTCCTTTGTACTGTAGACAGTAGTTGTACTGTGGCACGCTGCACAAATTCCCAATCTCCCACTGCTTCTGAGTGTACCACTGCCCCTCCCCTTTATACGTTCACTCCATCCACTCTTGTTAAGCTGCCATATGAAAAGAAAAGACATGAGGGGAGAGTGTGCCTTCTATTATATCTTCCGAGAAGAAGAACTTCACAAACAAATGCTACCCTACAGCTTAAACATTATCCTCATCTCAGGAATAGGAGTTCCTGAGAAACTGAGAGCAGCATCGACTTTAAGGATTCACTCCTGTTAGGCATGCTTTTCAGAGTTTTCTTCTTCACAAATTTCAATCATTAAAAAAACCAGTATGTTATCACTCAGGGCTGTCAGAACCTAGAAAAAAGTACATTCTCCTTCACAGAGGTATTGGGTCCTTTTTCAAAAAAGAATATGAGAACAAAGCCCTCCCCACAAAAGTTATAAGACTATTGTCCAATGAGACAGGCCCTTTGGAGCACTTCCAGGGTTAGAACCAGTTTGTATTGAACTGAATGAATATTGTGTCTCTGAGGTGCTAAGGAGCACACATGTTGGATCTCTATGAATGTCCCATTCATCGAGACAGAATTGAATGACTAAATGGTAGATACCTTCATGAAACTTAAACCGCACATCAGCTACTGCAAGAGATTGAATATCTACATAATCGATAAATTGCAGGGGATTCCAGAACAGGTTCATAACAATGGAAGTTCTGGTGCACCTGTAGCTACACCAAGCTGAAGACATATAAAGAAGGTCCACAGAAAATATCTGGAAGGAACCAGACATGGAATTATAAATATTTTAAATGCAGCACCAAATACAGGGTATCCAATATGCTTTAAAGCAACAAAATGCATGGAACCATTTAATCCTGTGTAAGGGTTTGATTTGCCAACGAATATTTGAACACAATAGATGCAGGGAACAAAGTCCCAGGTAAAACCTCCTGGACTCCCTCTGCTTCTAAAGAGGTGAACCAGTGTGTCTACACTTCCCACTCCTCCTACTCTACCTATGCTAAAGAGGACATTTCCAGACAAAGCCTGACCCCATCACTTAAGCCTTGTCTCAAAACAGGACTCACAGAGAGACTAGGGGTAGGTAGTATTAGCTCTGAGAAATTATTACCGAGAAGCACATATTTACCAACCTCATACTTTGCTGTGACCACTGACAGCACAAAGAACCTAGGGTCAAACACAGGATCCTCTCTGTATTGAGGCCCTTTTCTGGTGAAGATGTCCAGAGTAAGAGCACAAGCATAGAATCCTCAGAGACAGAAGCTCTGGTGGAAATGTGGGGATAAGGAGGAAGGCTGTGCTACACAGTGGTCAGGAGCACAATCTGAAGGGCTTCCCACTAATACCTTGTACCTTGCAGAGATCCTCTGCCCTTTAGTGACAATGAATTTATACTTACAGAGACAGAAAATTCAAATGACATTTCTCATTCATGAGAAAAAATTATTGCTTTTTAAAAAAATATTCTCTCAATAAACTCTACTTAAAGAGCTTGAAGATCCACTTAATCACATACTAACAGTGAGGTCACAAAGAAAGCAACAATCATCACAACATGACACACCTGTGGATGCCCCAGGATGTAAAATCATCTAAGATTTTTTTTTCAGGAAAAAAATCTATGGGGACCTTGTCCAAAGGTAGCATTAGAATTATTCATAATGTGGTATTGAATACAGAAGATCTCAGGCCCTGTAGAGCAAAATGCCATGTAATGAAAACCTACTTAATCCTGAAAATGGAGTCCTTATTGGTAGCACAAATTCGACCACAATAAAGGTCAAGGCATTATAATGAAACATTCATGACCTCTCCAAACTCCTCTGCTTCTAAGGAGCAGAACTGGAACTAGAACATTTACAAGTTGAGTCTTGGAGTGGTCCTGTAAGGTATAGTGAGCAGTCACAGCACAGCCAGAAATAATTTAAGAATCCAAGGTCAGTCATTTTCCTGAGGCCTGTGTCCTGGATCATTTCCCCCAAAGCTTATACATATAGTTCAGCGAATACTAATAGTAGTGAATGCCACAAAGTATCCCCACTTATGGTGATTTAGACCCATGCACGATGTAGGTGCATCAAAGAGTTCCTCAGTCAAAATTTTAACAGAGGCAGATCTCAATGTTGCATTCAAAATGTTTTTGATGGGTTATAAGAAAAAGTAATTAAAGGATGCTTTAAACCAACAAAAATACAACTATGCAATGAGTTGTTATTTAATTATAAATAAGAAATATACATGGCAGTGCAAAGGTAATTAAAATAGAGGGCATGGTTGTATGTTATCCTCTGAACAACCTCCCAACATTTTTCTGCCTGAAAAGGAGGAAGGTTGCCCCTCCCTTCACACTTTCACCTTGACCATCTACCTGATCTGTCTGGAGAGAAAAGACTGAAGAAAATCAACCTCCAACGGTTTGCTTTCTGAAGAGGTAATTTCCAAGACAAATTGCACACTAGAATGTCCATATGCTTCAATTCAGGAAGAGAACTTAGAGAGGGACTGACTTCAGTATCTGCTCCAGGGATTATAATCATTAAACATGTCTTCTCAAATTATGACTATTACAGGACTGCATGGACAGCACTCAGAATATAGACCCAAGCCCATGCTCCTTGTGTCTCTTTTCCAACAAGAAAGCCTGTGATGTGATCCCAGCTTAGATCACTCAGAGGACAGCTGCCCATCCTCCTGGGAAACAGACCCTCAGGAGCATCTAAGTTAGCAGTGTACCAAGATCTACTTTGGTCTGGCCCTGAGAAAGAAGGAAAAAAAGGGTACCATCAATACTAATTTAAAATGCCTACACAGCTTGTGTTTTTACCTTTCCATGCATAAAACAAAACAAAACAAAACCCCAGCAACTTTTGATCAAAAGTAAAATCCTGGCAGCTAATAAGGGAGGTCTTGGAGAAAACAGCTAACACATGTAGGTAGGATGGTAATGATACCCATTTCTACTTAATCATGTCGATTTGAATACTGTATTCTTAACATAAATATTTACTAAGACACATATATAGGGGGTGTTGATAACATATCAGGAAGATTCAATGTCAGGGCAGGAAGAAGGGAAGGGGTGGGTGGGTGGAGGACACCCTCATAGAAGCAGGGAGATGAGGGGTTGGATAGGGGGTTTATGGACATCAAACCAGAAAAGGAGATAACAATGGAAATGCAAATAAAAAATAAAAAAACCCAAAAATAAAAAACCCCCAAAAGATCAATCACATCCTTACTCCTACCAGGAGTCCTGAAATATTTGTACTAGATGTAGTAAGTAGAGGATGGTAGCCTTAGAGTTTTGAAGGATGGAGGAAAATGGTGGTGAAGGAAACAGTGGATCACTTAGGAGGAATCAGACAGAGGACCAAATCCAACTCAGATCCAGCACAGGCAGAGCAGAAGTCCTGCATATTTCTCTTAAGAGACCCTTTCATGTGTCTGTGTCAAATTTTGTAGGAGGCGCTATGGTCCCTGGAGCTGATACCACAGTCTGGAGAGCACCTTCCTGAGGATGCAAATAGTCACAGGAGAGGAGAGAGTGGGTAGAAATATTGGTGGGAAACATATATGGTCGCCTCTTTTGACTGTGGGCTTTGCTCCGGGTAGGTCATGGTGATTTGTCACATTTTGTCATTGAAAGACCCAGGTACATTCAAGTAGATCGAGCTCCGAAGAGTTTTCTCCCTCCTAGAACACACATCTAGTACAATTATTTTGTATATTTTCCACAGGAGTCACAACCCTTCATTCACCTTGCAATTACAATGTCCTTGCTCCTGCTGCTGCTCCTGGTGCTGTGGTGGCTGCTACTGCTATATTGTTGTGTCCAGTGTACTGTGAATGACCAGGTGTTTTCATCGCACAGATATGAACTTTCCAAAAGTCCATGCTAGAGATACTGAAAATCATCAACAACAACACACAGCATTGTCAAAGCCTGAGCCCAGCCTCAAAATCAAGGCCAGGGATACGGCTGACTCTGCACGGGCACACTGAGTGGAAGAGAGGCAGTCAGGTGTTGCTCCCTGGCTCAGGCCAATGGAAATGGTTGGCCAAGTACAAGCGGTGGACAACACAACACTTTGTTTCTTACTGAAAACCCATGTTTTCAGGTCTCCTCGAATGAAGAGGCTCCTGTACGCTCACATACAAGTAAGGCCAGGTTGAGATACTCACAAGTGCATGAACGAAGAGAAACAAGATAAAGACAAATGGATGCTGACTCCTGGAATACCCACCCTTGGCTCGGACCCTTGGTGGTAAATAAGTGTCTTTGCCAGTTTGCTGGCCTTCCTCACTGAAGGTGATGCCTCCCTGTCCTGGCAGGAGCCAAGTGAGAGTGGAGTTCTGCTCACGTCTCCTCTATCCATCACCTCACCTGCTCTGTGGGCATTGAGACTCCTCTGCTTTTCCTATAGCACTAAACCTGGGAAGGGACACCAGTTCCTCAGTAAGAGGATGTGAAACGGCTACCACATGAAAGGGCCAAACATACATGAAACTGATGGAGACTCTGTGTGTGATTTATATGGGTGTGCTCTATAGCAGTGACTTTCATCAATTAATGCTGAACTGAACCATGATGCAGAGGAACATGGAGCTCTGTGAATTGGGGCAAGCCTGGTCTATAGAGCAAGCTCCAGTCTAACCGAAGGTAAAGGCAACTACATATTGAATCATTGTAATTACAGTTGCAAAATATATAGAACTGCCTTCCATTAAAATTAGTCATGAAAATAATCATCACCTATAAAAATGGCTGGAATTCTTCCAAAGTCACTCTAATATCAACAGGAAGATGATAGATTAAGGACAGGGAGAAATGTAATATTGTGATCTAAAGATAAAAATGTTAACATTTGCAATCTGCCCGTGCAAAATTATTTTGTTCTTTAATTGTAGTAGCTAAATAAATGTATTAATAATGCAGTCGTAGGACTATGAGTAATGAGAATGTGTGTGTGTGTGTGTTTTCAAGGAGTTCAATTTAAAATACAAATTAACCTTAACTTCCTCCTGCCTCTGTGCTTTATTTATCCAGTTTATTCACACCTGTCTGCCACTGCTCTACAGGCAGTGGGACATAGGAGAATAGAGCCCTAGATAAGGTATATGAAAGTCTTATGCTAAAGCCATCTTCATTCAAAGCCTCATATAAAGGCATATAAAGGTCATTTAAACACTTAAATAAATTACAACAGCAAGCAATAATGAACAATCTGAAGTAAACTCATTCCTATCCAAAACACTGGAGAGGAGCATGAAAACACTTTCTATGGACAATTTGGTATCTTGAAGGAACTTTGGTCACAAGGCCTTTGTCTGAATTTTTAGGAATATTCTCACAAGCACTCAGAAATCTTCTCACAGGACTCCATTCCTGGACCATATCTGATACCTGTCAAAATGATAAAGTAGTTTTAGAGATAGAAAAGGAATTAATGGACTCTTAATTTGAGCAGAATACAAGATATACTATCTAGCTCAAGTTTTGGTTCTGACAGAGTAAAATAAAATGTGTGAAATTTAAAAAAATTGTTTCATTTATTAACATTAAAAATGACTTGGAATGCAGTGACTGTTTAATTGATACAATTAATTGATATAATTGTGCATCTCAAAGAAGCTGTCTGAGGTATGCACAGGGAGTTATACTCAAGACTATCCCTATAGATGTACTACCCAGAATGTCACACAATGTAGACAAAACAAAGTCCCTCCTCAATAGTAAGGTTCCTTTTTTGAAATAATATTTCATTTTCTATATAAGCTAAATGCAACTATTCTGTGGTACAGATACATACACATGTATATGTACATATTATATGTGTGTATGTGTGTGAAGAATATATGTGTGTGTGCACGTGTGTGTGCACGTGTGTGTGCACGTATGTGTGTGTGTGTGTGTGTGTAATGTTTAAACTACATAAATTATAAAAGGAAATCAGGATAGAAATTAAAACAGCATAGGAACCTGCACACTGAAGCTGATGCAGAGGTCATGGACAGGTGCTTCTTACTGGCTGATAACACATGGCCTCCTCTCGGAGACATTTTCCCAATTGTGACCCCCTTCTCTCTGATGACTCTAGCTTGTGTCAAGTTGACCCATAACTAGCCAGCACATCCACGTTCCTTAAACCACTTCATCTCCCTGCATAGACTGCACTTTTGCCCCAGCAGAATGTGTTACATACAGGTTTTTAGTTTCCCTTCCCTTACCTATGGTCCATATGAGCACAGCCAAAAGTCCCTGTGTGTGTACTCTGCAGGGATCTGTAACTCATCCCCTTTTCTCTATGTCCCAGACACAGTGATGTCTGTTCCAGACAGATCACCTGGGAGCATCACAGTCCTCTGTCACGCTGCTGCGGGGTCTCCATAAGAAAACTAAATATAAATGAGTAATAAGCATGATAAGGTGAGCTTGGCACAGTAGCAAGTTTTTGTGTAGTTTTTTTCTAATTGGTTCTCATTACAGAGCTGTGCTCCTACTGAGAAGAGACATGGAGACAGAATCGTGCCATTTTTTCCTGATTGCTAATTATCAGCAAGTGTTTCGTCTACCCACAAAGCAGACTCAAGACTGAGAACATTGGGTCCTAATGTACGTTCTTCAGAACCTCCCCAAACCACATCCAATCCCATCAGATGCTCTTCTGCTCTAGAATAGTAAATGTGTTCACATTCATGACAAAGCTCTTCCTTAGAGAAGATCATGAGAGCCTGTAGGTGACAAGAACAGACAAATCACTTCCCCAAACTTAGAGGAGTGACAGAATGCCAGAGCCATGGGATGGTGGCAGGTTTCCCATGGCTCCGTGTCCCAGACTCGTCTCCACTGCCTTTCTAAGTACTGTGTCTCTTCCTAGCACACATGCCCTCTCTGCCTTTTGTGTTCAGTGTGTGGAGCAAGGACCAAGTCACCAGGCTCCCAAAGCCTTTCCACACACATCTGCATGATGGACTGCAGTAGAAGTGAAGGATCACTCCTGACAGGGGTAGGATTTCAGAACACAATACGACTCCAGCAGATGCTCTGACTGCCTCTCTGTCCCAGCCACACTACTTTGAGCAATTATTCTAAAGATCATACCTTGGGTATTAAACAAGAACTCAAAATTTTTGTCTGGTCTGTGCTGCTGAAATAGATACGATGCCTTGAGAAAATTGTATCCTGTTTCTGGACCTTAGATTCACCCACTGTAAAATGAAAGAAGAGAACCTAACTGTTGGTTTCATAGCATAAGGTTGTCAGTCTTAGTAGACTTCTTTCCCTGCATCAATCAATGAAAATTAAATGGCACTCTGTTTCTCACCTGCCTGAGATCCTGAGTCAGGGGGCTGGATAGATGGCTCAGCACTGTACATTTCATTCCCAGTAACCACATGGGTAGCTAGATGCATGGCAAATAGGCTTGGGCTGTACACTCATATTTCATTCTATTTTGTATATAGGGCCTCTTGATATCAGGCTTAGTACCTGATGGCAGTGTGTTTGCAGCCTCTCAGCTAACAGTAAGTTCTTGGTGGCATCATGCATGCACGTAGTGATTTATGTGTTATGACTGCATTAAAGGAGCATGCACATTGTATGCTTGCGGCATTGATGTGATAGGTCAGGCACCGAAGACATTCTCTACATAGTGGTTCATGTGCGGTGGCCCAACCCTTACTTAGCTCCTTAGGACAGAGTGGACTATCACAGGAGCCTAAGCCTCTCCCCATGCCCTTCTCAGTGATCTCACAGACATGATATATAGAGAACACAGTTTCTGTATTAGCTACATTATCAAGTCAGCAATGTGAACAAATATTGCAAACAACAAAGCATAAAACGTAGGAACAACACAGTTACAGAGAAATATTACCTCATACATCTGTAACTGCCATTTCAGAGGCCAAAAGACATCTGTTAAAGTATTGGCACTTGATGTCAACCCCTCCTTTGGGAGGCAGATCTCTGTGAATCCCAAGGCAGTCTTGTCTACATAATAAAAGTTCCAGACATCTATGTACTGAGAGGCTGATTCAGAAAACAAAACAAACAAACAAAAAAAAGCTTTACCCTGCTGAAGGGTATTGTTTTCTTTCTTTCTAAAACAAGGAACTCCCTCTAGAATTGAATCTTCATGAACATTTATAGTTTTTTTTTCATTCCTTGTGTTTCTCTGTGTTCCTTTCTGACCCCCTGTCAACTCTTTGCCTTCTTCCAACTTACTCTCTTTTGTGAACTTCTCACTATGTGTGGCCTGTTTGAAGATTCAAAATATAACAGTCGTGAGGATTATACCACATGCCCTTGTCTTTCTAACACAGGGTATTCTATCTTCTGATCCTTTAACCTTCCTAGAACGTCATAGGCCATTTTAATTCCCCCTGGTAGACATTCAAAGATTTGTCGCATCTTCTAACCAGGTTCCTGATGCTCTAGTTTCTTCTGGATTCAAACATGGAAGATCCCTCAATTGTCCTCCACAGATCTCATTGTCAGTAGGCAGTATGGATGGTAGTTTGTTACTACATCCCATTTGAATGGCATTTCCTTCTCCCAGCAGCCATGTTGGCCCTTATATCATCTGATACTATATATCACAAAAGAAAATACTCAAAACTGACATCAAATGGGGAAAGACGGAACTGGGATGCAATGAATTCATCTCATTGACCTTATAATTTTATGGCTGTTCTATCAGAGTTCTTAGTTCCCTACTGAAATTTATTCTTTTTTTGGTGAGAGGGGCGCAGATTGTATTATGGTCACCCAGTGACTCTAAGAGGGTGCTTACCTCATGATAATTTTCATTAATACACCGTAATATTGAACTTTTTCATATACAGTTTCGTGAGTCAAACTATATATAGATTTTTTTTGAACTCCACTGTGATCAGGAAAAAGAATAGTACCATTATCCCAAATAAATACTGTGACATACCTTACAACCACTCCTTACTTGACCCTCCTTCCTTAATTCCACACATGCCTAACTTACCGTCTCACTGGTCACCATTCATGTGATGTCCTTATAGCTCTTTTTTTGAAGATCATCAGAGGACAGAAAGACAGTGTGTAAAAGTTTTTACACTGAATTTTTTTCAGTTATCTTAATGACATTGACATTCAATGATTTGTGCATGTGCATGTAAATGTTGCAATGTATGCAGGTGCATGTGAGGCCAGAGGACACCCTCATGTATTAACCCTTAAGGCTCAAGGTGTCATTTTGCATTATCATTATCATTATTATTATTATTATTATTATTATTATTATTGTTGTTGTTGTTGTTGTTATATTTTCTTAAATTCCATAAGTTGCCCACCTTTTCTGTCTCTTCTCCCCAGGCTCTTTACTCCTACCCAGATCTCAGATTGTCAATGCTCCAGACTCCAGGAGGCCAAGAATGAGGACTGCACATATTTCCAGAAGACTTATTGACATATAGGGGACATGACTGCCTGGCATGCCAGGACATACTACCACAAAGAAACTGGTGAGGCCTAGGGATCAGGCAAGGGAGTATAAGCCCCCGACTGAAAAAAAAAAAAGCCTTGTTCTTTCGGGCATGCATGTTTTTAAGAGGGAAAAGATCAGCTCCCCAAGTTGCCCAAATACTTTCACAGTAAATCACACTGTGACTCAAAGACACTCGGCAGCAGATTGGAGACCCTGTGTGAATGTGGATACACAGACAGGAAACTTGATGGTTCTCAATCAACCAATAGGGCTAGAATGGAGTTCCCTTTAGAGGGATGCTGGTGATCCTGCTACCGTTCATGCTAAGTCACTTGGGAGGGAGCTGATATTGGGTTTTGTGGTCCCGCCAATGCCAAAAGGCTTCTGAAATGTCTCTGAGAGGAGAACCCTAGAGATGGGTGGAATGATTTCTCACACCTTCCCTTTCCATTTCACATGGGTGATTGTTCTATTTCAGGGAAAGAAAATAGGTGACAAACAGTAAACCTATTCACAGATTCATGCCTGATTAAAGTGCTGGGAATATACAACCATTGAGTGCCCAGCAGAACATGGATATCTATCCTTCAATGGCAAGAAGACTCCATGGAAGAGGGAAGAAAGTGTACAAGAGCCCATGATGGGATTAATTGCTATGAAGCACTTACTTTTTGATATAACATGGCCATGACACACATGAATCCACCTATGATCATGAGGATAAGGAATCACTTGTCAACTTCTATACTAAAATGTTTTTAACATTCAATGACTGCTAAGAAGAGGGATGCTGTTCTCATCTGGAGTGGTATTATCATGTTCTCATGAATAAACGCCACCCACACTCACACACTCACATAGCAACCCTATTTAAACCAAGTTCATCAAACACACAACATAAAGAACGATCTGAAAATTGGAGAACATTGAGAACTGGAGGTTTAGTAGTATTAGAAGAAGGATTAGAAACAATGGAGGGGCATGACCAAAATACACCTATACATGTATAAAGACATACTGATGCCATAAGTATATAAAATTGATTGCTATTAAGGTGGATATAAAATTACAGGGATGTCTTCAGGAAACAGGGCAGTATAACCAGCATGCGACTTCTCTGGATCCCATGACAATCCCATAGTTGGAAATTCATTCTTTAGTATGTGGACTCTTGGGATTACATAATACTTTTCATTTCAATTTCTGTACATAGATGTTATACATACTTACAGATACAGGTTAGGACTTCCCAAACCAAGTTTCCTACTGAAGTTTTCTATTTCGACTGCTACATCCTGAGTACTCTATCTGCAGCAGAAGATATAATCTATATGAAAGTACAAAGCAAGTAAAATATGTAAATAGCTTAAAATGAATTTTGCTTAAAATAATCTCTAAAGGTAAAACCATTGTTTCTGTGACATTTTAGGGGAGAGAATGGCTCCTGCTATTGATAAAAACTAACTTTCATTCTTGGTCAATAACTAGAACCAAGACCAAAAGATCATGCACAATCCCTGACCCTCTCTCCTAGCAAGGAAGACATACTCTGGGACTCTACACTTTTAATTCATGGATGCTTGAAGCACAAGGAACAGCTCCTCTCAATGTCTGAATTTTACATATATGTCCTCATCCTGGGAGACAGAAAGCTGCCTGCAGAGTAAGTTTCTAACAGTCACTGATAAGAGTACCAAATATCCTAACAGACTGGATACATAAAGAAGACCCAGCATTTTACTCCATACAGGAAACACAGCTCAGAGAAAGACAGACACTACCTCAGAGTAACAGGCTGGGAAACAACTTTCCAAGCAGATGGTCGGAAGAAGCAAGCTGGAGTAGCCATTCTAATATCAAATAAAATCAATTTTCAACTAAAACTCATCAAAAAAGATAGGGAAGGACACTTCATATTCATCAAAGAAAAAAGTCCACCAAGATGAACTTTCAATCCTAAATATCTATGTTCCAAATGCAAGGGCACCTACATTCATAAAAGAAACCTTATAAAGCTCAAAGCACACATTGCACCTCACACAAAAATAGTAGGAGATTTCAACAGCCCACTCCCATCAATGGACAGATCATGGAAACAGAAATTAAACAGAGACATAGAGAAACTAACAGAAGTTATGAACCAAATGGGCTTTAAAGATGTTTATAGAACACTTCATCATAAAACAAAAAGGATATGCCTTCTCAGAACCTCATGGTACCTTCTCCAAATTAACCAAATAACCAGCCACAAAACAGGCCTCAACAGATACAGGAAGATAGAAATAATCCCATGCATCTTATCAGATCACCACAGACTAAGGCTGGTTCTCAATAACAAAAAACAAAGAAACTAAAAAAACCGACAGAAAGCCCATATATACATGGAAGTTGAATAACTCTCTACTCAATGATAACTTAGTCAAGGAAGAAATAAAGAAAGAATTTAAGACATTTTCTAATTTATTGAAAACGAAGGCACAACATACCCAAACTTAGGGGACACAATGAAAGCTATGCTAAGAGGAAAGCTCATAGCTCTGAGTGCCTGCAGAAAGAAACAGGAGAGAGCACACATCAGCAGCTTGACAGAACACCTAAAAACTCTAGAACAGAAAGAAGCAAATACACCCAAGAGGAGTAGAAGACAAGACATAATGAAACTCAGGGCTGAAATCAACCAAGTAGAAACAAAAAGGACTGTGCAAAGAATCAACAAAACCAGGAGCTGATTCTTTGAGAAAATCAACAAAATAGATAAACCGTTAGCCAGACTAACCAGAGGGCACAGAGAGTTTTTCCAAATTAACAAAATCAGAAAAGAAAAGGGAGACATAGCAACAGAACTCAAGAGATTAAAAAAAAATCATCAGATCCTACTACAAGAGCCTATATCTAACAAAAAGTGGAAAATCTAGAGGAAATGGACAATTTTCTAGACAGATACCAGGTACCAAAGTTAAATCAGCAACAGATAAACAATCTAAACAGTCCCATAACTACTAAAGAAATAGAAGCAGTTATTAAAAGTCTCCCAACCAAAAAATGCCCAGGATCAGATGGGTTTAGTGCAGAATTCTATCAGACCTTCATAGAAGACCTCATACCAATACTATCCAAACTATTCCACAAAATAGAAATAGATTGAGCAATACCAAATTCCTTCTATGAAGACACAGTTATGTTTATGGGCAGGAAACCAGGAAGGGGAATAACATTTGAAATGTAAATAAAAAATATCCAATAAATTTTTTTCAAAAAAAAAAAAAGAGTACTAAATATCTAAGAGGTGCCAAACCCAAGTCATTTCGCTGAATACCTACCTCTCTGGGAATCTGGGAAGTTGGCTTATCTTAGTCGAAAACACTCGTGTGACAAAACAGCAGTAAGCTCTGCCATCACATTTCGTTCTGTGTGTTTTCCCCAGGCAAACATTTCACACGTTTGTGACGAGCCGTTGCCAGAGAAATGTCCTATGGGATTGTAAGAGAAGTCCCTTATTTGCTCCTATTTCCTTGCCTCAGAAGTCAACCACTCACATCTGTTAATAAATTATGCTGCAGGGCTCAACTGTGCTCTGAGACCTGTGTACGCTACCTTAAATTATCTGTGTTAGTGCCATTTGGGGAGCTTGGTCTAGTTCCAGAATATTTCATCTTTTGCTATTCCTTCCCTTAGCCTTATTTCATGTCAAAGCACTTGGCAGCAAACACCACAGTGTGTTCTCCTGTGGGAACCAATCACAGGATCATCTGTTCAGTTTAACCCAGAACAAATTTGATACCCTGTTTATCAGCATTGATGGTATTGATTAGATTAATTATTCCCTTTAAATCAATTTGTAATCTCGGGCTTGGCCAGCCTCATTTGTTTACTGAATTTATTTCTAGATTGTAAATGATATTTCTATCATTCTGTGTGAATAAATCATTGAGTGGTCCAGAAAGAGGCCAGCATCATTTAAGCAAGCAAGAAAAGTGGTTATTTTAATTAGATTTTCAAATTCTTTCACTCCTTATATAAATGTGAGTAGTTATTTGTATGTGGGTGGACACCAGGCACAGTTCACTTGTGGAAGTCAGAGGAAAACTTGTAGGAGTCCCTTCCTTCCTCCCAATAAACGAGTTCCAGAGATTGAAGTCCCCTCATAAACCTTGGTGGCAGATGTCTATCAAGGTTTAGCCTTTGAGCAGCCATCTAAATAAGTTTATATACAAAATCTTGCAATTGTTCTGATACTTTAGCAACTAGTTCAGAATATGTCGAGC
>NC_046158.1:129711272-129784004 GCF_011064425.1 Rattus rattus | reverse complement strand
TGACTGTTAGAAACTTTCTTTGCAGCCCGCTTTCTGTCTCCCAAGATGAGCACACATATGTAAAAGTCAGACTTTGAGAGAAGCCTTTTTGTGCTTCAAGCATCCATGAATAAAAAGGGCAGAGTGCCAGGGTATGTCTTCATTGCTCTGTGAGATGTCAAGGATTATGCATGATCTTTTTGTCTTGCTTCTGGTGAAGGATCAAGGGCGAAAGTTAGTGTTTGTCAACAGCAGGAACTAGTCCTGCAGCTAAATGTCACAGAAAGAATGGTTTTTACCTTTAGAGATTTTTTTAAACAAAATGAGTTTTAAAATATTTACAGATTTTATTTGCCTTGTACTTTTAAATAGATTATTTCTTCTGCTGCCGAAAGAATACTCAGGATGTAGCAGTGGGAATAGAAAACTTCAATAGTAAACTTGGATTGGAAAGTCCTAACCTATATCTGTAAGTATGCATAACATGGAGGTAAATAAATAAAACTGAAAGGTTTTATGTAAACCCAGGAGTCCATATACTAGAAGAACGAATTTCTAAACATGAAATCCATTGTCATGGGATCCACAGAAGTAGCATGCTGGTTGTTCCACCCTGTTTCCTTAAGGCATCTCTAATTTTATTTCTACTTTAATAACAATCAATTCCATACAATTATGACACCAGTGTTACTTTATACATGTATAGGTATATTTTGACCATGCCAACCCCTACTCATATCTCTCTCTCTCTCTCTCTCTCTCTCTCTCTCTCTCTCTCTCTCTCTCTCTCTCTCTCTCTCTCTCTCTCTCTCTCTCCTATGAGAGGCTCCCACTCCCACCCAGTCACTCCACCTCAATACCCTAGCATTCTGCTACATTGGAGAAAGGGGCTTTTCCTCCTATTGATTTTGGACAATGCCATCCTCGGCTACATATGAAACTGGAGCCATGGATCCTTCCATGCTTACTCATTGGTTGGTGGTTTAGTCTCTGGGAGCTCTGCTGGGGTCTGGTTGGTTGCTATTATTGTTCTTCCTATGGGGTTGCAAACTCCTTCTGCTCCTTCAGTCCTTTCTCTAATGTCTCCATTGTGCTCCCTATGCTCAGCCCAATGGTTAACTGCAAGCATCCTCATGTGTATCAGTAAGGCTCTATCAGAGTCTCTTAGGAGACATCCATATCTGGCTCTTGGCAGCAAACACTTCTTGGTATCAGCAATAGTGACTGGGTTTGGTGGACATTCCCCCCATGCCACCCCATTGTTTCTAATCCTGCTTCCAATACCTGCTAAACCACCAAGTCTTCTCAATGAGTAGCTGTCCAGTTTTGAGATCTTTCATTCTATTGTGTGTTCGATGAACTAGGTTTAAATAGGGGTACTATGTGAGTGTGGGTGTAATTTATTCAGGAGAACATGAAACATCACTCCAGAAGAGCACAGCATTTCTCCCCCTAGCAGCCATTGACTGTTAAGGACATTTTAGTATAGAAATGTGACAAATGACTCTTCATCCTCATAACCATATGTGGTTTCATGAGTGTAATGGCCATGGTAGTGCTTCACAGCAGTTAGTTCCATCACATGGCTCTCATATACTTTCCTCCCTCTTTCCATGGTGTTTTCTTAGCATGGGAGGATAGATATCCATGTTCTGCTGGGCACTCAATGGTTGCTTACTCCTAGCACTTTAATCAGGCATGAGTCTGTGCATAAGTTTCCTGTTTGTCACCTATTTTCTTTCCCTGAAATAAAACAATCACCCTCGTGAGGGGGAAAGGGAAGATGTGAAAATCATTCCACCCATCTCCAGGGTTCTCCTCTCAGAGATATTTCAGAAGCCTTTGGCATTGGTGGATTCATATAAGCCAATAGTAGATCGCTCCCAAGTGACACAGCATGAGCTGTAGCAGGATCACCAGCATCCCTCTAAAGGGAACTCCATTCTAGCCATAACTCTTGGTTGGTTGAGAACTATCAAGTTGACTGGGTATGCCCATTCACACAAGATCTCCAATCTGCTGCCCAGCATCTTTGAGACTCGGTATGATTTACTGTGAAGGTATTTGGGAAAATTTGGGAGGTGACAGAGACCAGACCTTTTGCCTCGTAAAAACATAGTTCCCCAATTTAACAAGGCTTTTTAAAAAAATATCACTCTGAGGGCTTGTACTCCTTTGTCTCATTCCTAGACCTCACCAGTTTCTTTGTGGTAGTGTGTCCTGGCATGCTGGGAGCTCACGTCTTCTGTAAACTTGTGAAGTCACAACTCTTGGCATCTTGGAGTGTGGAGCTTCAATGATCTGGGAGCTGGATATGGATGAAGAGCCTAGGGAGAAGGGACAGAAAAGGTGGGCAAATTTTGGAAAGTAAATAAAAATACCTTAACAACAACAACAACAACAGCAACAACAAAACAATAATAATAATAACAATAATGGGAAAAAACACATAGATCCTGAGATCTAAAACCTGAAGGTGTCCTTTGGCCTTCACATGCACCTACATACATTTAAACATTAATATGCACCCTCTTAGAGTCACTGGATCACAAAAATACAAGCCCTATTCTTGCAAAAAAAAAGTAGCATAAATTTCAGTAGTAAAGTAAGGACTCTGATAGAATACCCATAAAAGTCTAAATTCAATGAGATGAATTAATTGGACCCCAATTCTATCAATTCTATACCTTTCCCCATTTGATGTCACAATGCTCTGAATGAAGCAGTAGCCAGGATGACACTAGAATAAGGCCCAATAGAAGAAACCCAATACTTAGCAGGCCACCTGCTTGCTGCTCCATTTTTGTCTGGTTCCTGGGACATCAATCACATGCTGACATCAGGGAAGGACTATGCAACAACATGTATGCCTCCTGTACTGCCTTGGCAATAGAGGGTCCCATAGCATATTGATGTCTAATACAGGTCGAGTACTCAGGATCCTATGTCATAGTGGTCTACAGGTTGTAATACTAATTCTAGAGGGAATTAATTCCATGTTTTAATTTTTTAAATTTTGTATTTGGTTATTTTCTTTATTTACATTTCAAATGTTATTTTTCTTTCTGGTTTCTCCTCCACAAACCCCATATCCTATTCCACCTCCCCTGTGCTGTGCTTCTATGATAGTGCTGTCCCACCTACCTTGGCACTCTTGCCTCACTCACTGACCTAGCATACCCCTACTCTGGGGCATCTAGTCATCAGAGGAACAAGTGCTTCCCTTTCCATTGATACCAGGTGAGGCCATGATCTACTACATATGCAGCTGGAGCCATGGGTACATGCCTCCATGTATATTCTTTAGTTGGTGGTTTAGTGCCTGGGAACATTGGACCTTCTGGTTCATTGATATTGTTGTTCTTCCTATGGGGATGCAAACTCCTTTAGCTTCACACCTTCCCCTAACCTTCCCGTGGGTTCCCCAGGCTCAGTCCAATGGCTGGCTGCAGTAATCCGAATCTGTATTGGAAAGGCACTGGTAAAACTTCTAGCAGACAGCTATATCAGGATCCTGTCAGCAAGCTCTTCTTGGCATCAGCAATAGTGTCTGGGTTTGCTTGGTGCATATGGGATGGATCCTCAGGCTGGGAAGACTCTGGATGGCCTTTCCTTCAGTCTCTGCTGCATTCTTTGTCCCTGTATTTCCTTTAAACAGAAGCAATACTGGGTTAATATTTTTCAAAGGGGTGGCCCCATTCCTCAAAAGGGGGCTGTTCCTAACCCCTGTATATGGTCTCCACAGGTTCTCTCTTCCCTTTGTTGGTTATTTCAGCTAATGTCATACCAGTTGGTGCCTGGGAACCTCTTGCTTTCCTGGCACCTGGGACTTTCTGGTGGCTACCTCTAATTCCCTATCCCTCTTTACTACACAAGTCTGTTCAATTTCCTAACCCTCTGTATATATTTCCTGTCTCCTCCTACACTCGATCCTGCCCCCTTTCCTCCTTCCCCTCCTCTCTCAGTCTCAGGTCCCTTCCTTCCTCTACCTCCTGTGATCATTTTGTTCATCCAACTAAGTAGTACTGAAGCATCCACACTTTGATTTTCCTTCTTCTTGTGCTCATATGATACATCTGTGAGTTGTATCCTGGGTACTCTGAACTTTGTTTCTAGTATCTGATTCTCAGTGAATACACATCATGTGTGTACTTTTGTGACTAGGTTAGCTCACTCAGGATATTTTCTAGTTCTATACATTTGCCTAAGAATTTCATGAACTTGTTTTAATAGCTGAGTAGTACTCCATTGTGTAAATGTACTACATTTTCTGTATCTATTCCTCTGTTGAAGGACATCTGGTTCTTTCCAGGTTCTGGATATTATAAACATTGTTGCTATGAACATAGTGGAGGATGTGTCCTTGTTATGTGTTGGAGCACGTTTTGGGTGCCCAGGACTGGGTATTGCTGGTTCCTCAGTTAGTACTGTGTCCAATTTTCAGAGTAGCTGCCAGACTGATTTCCAGAGTGGTTTTACCATCTTGCAATTCCACCAGCAATGGAGGAGTGTTTGTCTTTGTTGACAGTTCACATCCTTGTCAGCCTCTGTTGTCACCTGACATTTTTATCTTAGCCATTCTGACTCATGAGTGGTGGAATCTCAGGGTTACTTTGATTTGCATTTCCCTGAAGACTAAGGATATTGAACATTTATTTAAGAGTTTCTCATCCATTTGAGATTCCTCAGTTGAGAATTCTTTGTTTAGCTCTGTACCCCATTTTTAATAGGGTTATTTGGTTCTCTGGAGTCTAGCTTCTTGAGTTCTTTGGGTATATTTAATATTAGCCCTCTATCTGATGTATGATTGGTAAAGATCTTTTCCCAATCTGTTGGTTGCCATTTTGTCCTAATGACAGTGTCCATTGACTTACAGAATCTTTGCAATTTTATGAGATCCCATTTGTCTGTAGTTGATCTTAGAGCCTTGGCCATTGGTGTTCTGTTTAGGCAAATTTTGCCCATGTCTATGTATTGAAGGTTTCTCAATTTCCCTTCTAATAGGTTCAGTGTATTTGTCTTTGACTCCTCCACCCCCTTGGCCTTGAGCTTTATACTGAGAGATAAGAATATATCACATGCTGACATCAAGGAAAAACTGGTAGCTATGAAACAACTCTTATGTTGCCTGTACTTCCTTGGCAATAGATGATCCCATAGCATGTTGATGTCTAATATAGATCTAGTAAACAGGATCCTATCTCATACTGGTCTGCAGGTTGTAGTACTAAAAGTCCAGGCACTGACAGACCAAGTAAACTTTACATGCAGTGCTATACATGAAAGAGAGGGGAATGCAACCCAACCCATTCAATCAGTCTATGCCTTCTTTATCTAGCAAACCTCTCACCCATCCCAACCATGTCTAAATGTCTACTTTCTACATGTCCTTGTCTGATGTCCTAGATCTGTCTTCTCTGGGATCCCACTACTGGGCTCTTTCCCAAATCTTCTAGTCACAAGTTTACTCAGAGCATTTTGTGATTCGTGGCCTCTCCAAAATATAATACCTGTTCATATCTATAATTAAAATCTAATTTGATGATTGCTGTTAGAGAAAACTCTGTCTCAGCTGCCATTTTGAGAGCTTTAGTACTTGAAGTAATTAATAAATGTATTTATTTATTTATTCATTCATTCATTTATATTAACTTTATATCTGCATCATCCCCTCCTTTCTAATTTGCCCCTCACAAATCAGTGAGAACTCCCTGCTCCTATTTTTGAGGACTCCTTATGAAGACTAAGCTGCAATCTGTTACATATGACTTGAAAGTGCTAGGTCTAGTCCATGCATCCTGTTTGATTAGTGGTTAGATCTCTTGGAGCCACCAAGTTTTGAGGATAGTTGAATCTGTTGGGATTTATGTAGGAATCATGAAGGGTTCCTTTCCATTCCAGGTCCCCCAATCTTTCCCCCAACTCTTCTACAAGATGCCCGTGGTCTGTTTAATTTTTGACTGTGGGTCTCTTCATCTGTTTAGGTCTTTTGAGGAGTGTAGCCTCTCAGCGGACCGTTACACTAGGCTACTGTCTGCAAGTATAAAAGACTGTTAATTAATAGTGTCATGAATGAGTTCTTGCCTATGGGATGGATCTCAAGTTGGTTGATCAATTCCTCAGTTTCTGCAACCTCTTTGTCTTTGTATTTCTTGTAAGTTACCAATTTTAGGGTTGAAATTTTGTGGGTATGTCGTTGCTCTTTCCCTCCACTGGGAGTTCTGGCTGTCCACAGCAGGTGGCCACTTTAAGTTCCATTTCCCCACTGCCAAAAGTCTCAGCTAGAATCCTCTTTATAGACTTTCTGGACTCTTCCTCATCACAGGTCTCTGGCACATTCTACAAATGACCACCCACCCACCCACACAAAAACACTTTTGGTCACTTTCCCCTACCCTCTCTTCTTAGTTTCCCCTATAACTGATGTCCTTGTTCTAGTTTCTATTCTCTCTATCCCTTCCAGTTCCCTCTCGCACTCCATCTCAGATGACTATTTTATTTCCTCTTGGGTGAGATTCAAGCATCTTCCTTTGTACCTTCCTTGTTTTTAGCTTCTTTAGGTCTGTGGATTGTAGCATGTATAGCCTGTACTTTACGGTTAATATGTACTTTTGAATGAGTACATAACATACATGTCCTTTCACATATGGGTTACCTCACCCAGGATATTTTATAGTTCCAATGAGGAATAATTATTAATGAATTAATTAATTAAATGAACATCCTACTCACCCACTGTCCCATTCCCAAAATCCTTTTCCATCCCCTTCTGCTCTTCTGCTCTAAGAAAATAGAGGTCACCTGAGTAGCCCCCAACTTTGGCTGTTCAAGTCTCTAAAGGCTAGGAGTTTCTTCTCCCACTGAGGCTCGACAAGACAACCCAGTTGGAAGAACATATCCCACATATAGGCAACAGTTTTTAGGATAGATCCCAATCAAGTTCTTTGGAATCTACATGAAGACCAATGTGCACATCTGCTACTTATGTGCGGAAAGGCTTCCATCCAGCCTGATACTGTTCTTTGGTTGGTGGTTCAATTTCTGAGAGCCCAAAGCATCCAGATTTTCCTGTAGAGTTCCTATCCTCTTACAGGGTGTAATTCTTCCTTCCACTCAAACTCCATCCACTCTTTGGCTATGGTTGTCTGTACCTATCTGAGTCAGTTGTTGAATGGGGGCTCTCAGAGAACATATGTCTGTAAGCCTAACAGAGAATCATTAATAGTGTAAGGAACTGGTGCTTACCCATGAGTTGGGTCTCGAGTTGGGTAGGTTATTGATTGGCTGTTCATTAGTCTCTGATCCACCCCCTGTGCCTGAATCTTTTATAGACAGGATAAGTTTTAGATTGAAATTTTTGTGGGTTATTTCATGTGCCTATTTCTCCACTGGGATTCCTGCATGGCTACAGGAGGCAACCTCCTCAGGCTTCATATTCCCACTGCTGTGAGTCACAGCTAATGAGACCCACACTGACTTTTAGGCACCTATCCTATCCCAGGTCTCTGTCTCTTCCTGGAGATGCTCCTATTTTCCTCTGCCCTGTTAGTTGCAGATTTGACAGGAAGAATTTTTAAGATTGGTCTTCTATGAGGTCTTGATACCTACAAAAGGGTACCTTCCCTTGTGCAGTACTTGAAGGCCAGATGTGGGCAATAATGTACAGAAACATGAATTTTGTTGAATGTTTATGTCCCAAGCCTTCCAAAATACTGGGAGCCCACTGAAGCATATTGGGGCTGTTTGAGTTACTTACTACCTTTTAATTTTGGTTTCCACAGTGTAAACATCTCGAGTGCTTTTGCTCTCAGAAGCTGAGCTGTTCTTTTCATGTGTTCCTAGGTGTCCCGACTTAAGAACAACCAAAAGGAAGTTCTTTCAGTCACTTGAGTAAATATCTCCGTTGAAGGAGTCCAAGAAAGAAGCTGACTGAAGGACAGTTGTCTCTGTTCATGCAGTGGTTGCATGCTTTGGAGATGATTTGAAGGTATACTACACATGGATCTAAGGTTGAGTACTTCTATCCGGCCTGGTAATACAGAGAGACAGTATACATTTTCCGAGGTGGGGTCCAATGTGGCATGATTAGGGTACTAGATGCCTATCTTGTGAAAGCTCCATTGGTGTGATGACACGTTATTCTGAAAGTATCTCTTCTTTCCTAACACACTGTAACTTTCCCTGGACCTCAGAGCCACAGTTAGTGAGACACTGTGAGGTCACTTAAGAGTGATATTTCACTGTGTAATCAGGCTGTCTGCTGAATCTGATTTTAAGAGAACAATATGACAAACAACTGTACTTGCCTTGGATCTCCAGTGAAAACCCCTCTTACAGCCTAAGCTTTCAAATGATCTACTCTTCGATGCTTCTGAACTATTAGCAGTTATGGGAATGCATGCTGGGAAGGAAAAATACAGTTTGAAAGCACTGCTACTAAATGACAATTGATCAGCCATATATGGGCAAAACAGCTTGTTGTTGTTACCTGTGGAATGTGGGGTCAGCTGAAGTCAGTGACTCAATCCCCTATGAGTGTTAAAGATTTCTGTGAAGTATTCCTCATTCTCACCACATGGGATATTTTCTGTGTTGTTCAAGGAAAGGGATAATGAAGATCTTTGTTTGGGGCATAGACATACAGAGACAGAAATGCAAACACAGACATGTAAACAAATTAATAAGACAACATTCAGGCAGGCACAAATTCAGACTCATACAACACACAGGAAAAACTCAAGACCTAGGGAGAGAGAAGTAGAGAATTCTAATCTGGGCTTGCTCTTGGGGTAGTTCTGCCCTTGAATTTATTTTCCTTAATGCAACACAGTCACATTTGGGTTGGTCTGGAGATTTATAATTTATTCAAGTCAAACCTTTGGAGAGAAGGAATATCTCTGGCATCATTTTCATCCTGCTACCTGTTATGGATGCCTGCCAGCTGCAATGATGCCACCGCTGTGAGGTTGTCCTCAGAGGACCATGTGGGAGCTCTGGTTCTTAGCCATTTTAACTCTAAAACAGGATGTTTGTTTTCTTTCTTTATGAGACTTTAATTTAATCTGGGTGCTTTATTTTTTGATTATGTGTAATATATTTGTATCAGTGTAGGGTATGGTGGATATGGGCACACAAACAGAGATAAATAAGGAGATCAAGAGATCACTTCTGAACACCAGGAGCATAGCCAATTTTGGCTACCCATGTGGTTACTGATAATTAAAATAGAAAGTACTGAGCCATCAATCCATCCCAAGACTCAGAATTTGTTAGGCAAGTGCAAATCAGAGTACCATTTAGTTTGCATTGATTGATTGATGCAGAGCAATAAATCTACTAAAACTGTCAACCTTGTGCTATCAAACTACCACTTGGGTTCTCTTCTTTCATTTTACAGTTGGTGAAACTGAGGCCCAGAGACAGATACAATTTTCCTAAGTCATTGTGACTATTTCCGCAGCACATTGGCCAGACAAGCTTTTTATACGTAAGGTATGGTCTTCAGAAGAGTTGCTCAAATGAATGTGGGTGTGGCAGAGAGCAGGCAGAGCATCTGCTGGATCCCTATGGTGTTCCGAAAGACTGCCCTTGTCAGGAATGATGTGTCACTGCAATGCTTCTCATGAGAGTGGTCTTTCCTACTGCTGTTCTTCATGCAGATGTGTGTGGAAAGGCTTTGGGAGCCTGGTGACTTGGTCCTTGCTCCACACACTGAACACAAAAGGCAGAGAGGGCATGTGTGCTAGGAAGAGACACAGTACTTAGAAAGGCAGTGGAGACGAGTCTGGGACATGGAGCCATGGGAAACGGGCCACCATCCCATGGCTCTGGCATTCTGTCACTCTCCAGGTTTACGGAAGTGATTTGTGTGTTCTTGTCACCTATAGGCTCTCATGATCTTCTCTGGGGAAGAGCTTTGGCAAGAATGTAAACACATTCACTGACCAATAGAAGAAGAACATATGGGATTGGATGTGGTTTGGGGAGGGTTCTGAAGAACATGCATTAGGACCCTGTGTTTCAGTTTTGAGTCTGTTTTGTGGGTAGATGAAATACTTGCTGATAATTACCAGTCAGAAAAAAATGGCACGATTCTGTCTCCATGTCCCTTCTCAGTAGAAGCACAGTTCTGTAATGAGAACCAACTGGAAAAGAACTACACAAAAGCTTGCTACTGTGCCAAGCTCACCTTATCATGCTTATTACTCATTTATATTTAGTCCTCTTATGGAGACCCTGCAGCAGCGTGACAGAGGACGGTGATGCTCCCAAGTGATCTGTCTGGAACAGACATCACTGTGTTTGAGACATAGAGAAAAGGGGATGAGTTACAGATCCCTGCAGAGTACACACACAGGGACTTTTGGCTGTGCTCATATGGACCATAGGTAGGGGAAGGGAAAGTAAAAGCCTGTATGTAACACATTCTGCTGGGGCAAAAGAGCAGTCTTTGCAGGGAAATGAAGTGGTTTAAGAAAAGTGGATGTGCTGGCTAGTTATGGGTCAACTTGACACAAGCTAGAGTCATCAAAGAGAAGGGGGTCACAATTGAGAACATGTCTCCGAGAGGAGGCCATGTGTTATCAACCAGTAAGAAGCACCCGTCCATGACCTCTGCATCAGTTTCAGCCTACAGATTCCTGCCCTGTTTGATTTTCTATCCTGACATCCTCTGATGATTTCTAGTGCTGTGGAAGTGTAATCATTACACACACACACACACACACACACACACACACACACACATTCTTCACATGCATACAAACACATATATACATACATATCTAATATGTATATATATGTTTGTATGTATATGTACCAGAGAATTATTGCATTTAGCTTATGTAGAAAATATTTCAATAGTAGTAACATTATTATTGAAGTATATTGTTTTGCCTACCCTTTGTGTGACATTTTGATTAGTACTTCTATAGAGCACAATCTTGAGCATAGCTCCCTGTGTGTACCTCAGACAGCTTCATTGAGATGCTCTATTTTATCAGTGAAACAGTCCCTGCATTCTAGGTTATTTTTAATATTAATGAATGAAACAATTTTATTAAATTTCATACATTTTTTTACTGTGTCAGGACCATAACCATAAGGTAGATGGTTTATCTTGTATTCTGCTCAAATTAATAGTCCATTAGTACCTTAGGGGTAATTAGAGGAAATATTGAAAGAGTCGAAGGAGCTTGCAACCCCATAAAAACAACAATGCCAACCAACCAGAGCTTCCAGGGACTAAACCACTACCGAAAGTCTATACATGGACTGACCCAGGGCCCAACTGCATATGTAACAGAGAATAGACTTGTTGGGGCACCAGGGGAAGAGGAAGCCCTTGGTTGTGCCAAGGATTGACCCCCCCAGTGCAGGGGAATAATGGGGGTGGGCAATAAGGGGGATGTACATGGGAAATACCCGTATGGGGTAGGGGAAGGGGAGGGAATGGGGGCTTATGGACAGGAAACCGGGAAGGGGAATAAAGTTTGAAATGTAAGTAAAGAAATAAATCTAATAAAAGATTAAAAAATAATCCATTAATTCTTTATCTATCTCTGTAAACTACTATATTACTTTGTCTGGTATCAGATATGATCGAGGAATAGAGTACTGTGAGAAGACTTCTCAGTGCTTGTGAGAATATTCCTAAAAATCCAGACATTGGCCTTGTGACCAAAGTTTCCCCAAAATACCAAATTGTCCATGGACTGTGTTTTCATGCTCCTCCCTGGTGTTTTGGATAGAAGTGAGTTTACTTCAAATTACTCATTATTACTTGCTATTGTAAGTGTTTAAATTACCCTTTATATACCTTTATGGAAAACCATATTTGGCAACCTGTAGCTAATTCTTGTGATTATATACAACTTGAAATCAGGAGAATTATATTTTGAACTTCACACACACACACACACACACACACACACACACACACACACACTGAGACTTTAAAAGAATTTGGCTTTAGCATAAGCCTTTAATATACCTTATATTGGGGCACCATTCTCCTAGGTCCACTGCCTGTAGAGCAGTGGCAGACAGGTGTGAATAAACTGGGGAAACAAAGCCCAGAGGCAGGAAGAACTTAAGGTTACATCGTATTTTAATATTGAGCTCCTTGAAAACACACAAGTATTGTATTTTTATTATTAATGGTACCAGGGCTGCGGTATTAATACACAATTTTGCATGGGCTGACCACTAATGTAAATATTTTTATCTTTAGGTCACAGTGCTGTATTTATCCCTGCCCTTAATCTGCCTGTTGGGATTACAGTGACTCTGGAAGAATTACAGCACTTTTATGTGATGATGACTTTCAGGGTTAATTTAATAAAATTTTGTTCTCTAATGTTTTGCAGCTATAATTATGTTTCGACATGTAGTCATCTTCATTTTTGCTTAACTTTTGTATCCTGTTAAAAACATTTTGAATGCAACATTGAGATCTGGATCTTATAGGATTTTGACTGCTGAAATCTTTGATGTATGTACATCAAAGCGCAGGTTAGGGTGTTTAAAACACTTCATTCCATCAACTGCTACTAGTACTCAAAGAAATATACGTGTATGCTTTGGAAGAAACAATTGAGGACACATGTTTCAGGAAAAAGTTTGATATTAGAACCTTAAATTCTGTTTTTCTGACTAGGGTGAGATTGTTTACTAAAACTTAGAGGACCACTCCAAGGCTCTACTTGTAAATGTGATCTAGTTCTGTTCCTTAGAATGAGAGGAGGGTGGAGAGGTCATGAATATTTCATGATACTGCCCTGATCTTTATTGTGGGCAAATTTGTGCTACCAATAAGGACTTCATTTTCAGGATTAAGTAGGTTTTTATTTCATGGTACTGTTTCTCTAAAGGGCCTTTGATCTTTTCCTACCACATTGAGAACATTTCTAATGATACCTTTGTGCAAGGTCCCTATGGATTTTTTCTTAAAGAATCATTGACAATTATATATATGTATATACATATATATATATGAACAAAATTTATA
The DNA here is from genome assembly GCF_011064425.1 of Rattus rattus. NCBI lineage: Eukaryota > Metazoa > Chordata > Mammalia > Rodentia > Muridae > Rattus > Rattus rattus. The sequence goes on along the minus strand of NC_046158.1, from coordinate 129,771,016 downwards.
TATATATCAATAAATTTTGTTCATGGATAAGAGGTGTTATTTGAATTTTCAGTCTCAATATAAATTATTCATCACTAAAAAGCAGAGGACAACCGCAAGGCCCAAGGTATCAGTGGGAAGCCCTTCAGATAATCCTCCTGACCACCCATGCAGCACAGTATTTCGCCTTATTCACACCATTGCACAGACATCACAGCTTCTCCTGAGCATCTCTTTCCTTAGAGGATGGGCTGCTGTCTCTGAGGATTCTAGGCTTGTGCTCTTACTCTGAACATCTTCACTAGGAAAGGGCCTCAGTCCAGAGAGGATCCTGTGTTTGACCCTAGGTTCTTTGTGATGTCAGTGGTCACAGCATAGTATGAGGTTGGTAAATATGTGCTTCTCGGTAATAGTTCCTCAGAGCTAATACTACCTACCCCTAGTCTCTCTGTGAGTCCTGTTTTGAGACAAGGCTTAAGTGATGGGGGCAGATTTTGCCCAGCAATGTCCTCTTTTGCATAGGCAGAGTAGAAGCTGTGGCAAGTGTAGAAACATTGGTTTCCCTCTTTAAAAGCAGAGGAAGTTCTGGAGATTTTACTTGGGTCTTTGTTCCCTGCTTCTATTGTGTTCAAATATTCATTGGCAAATTAAATCCTAGCATATGATTAAATGTGGTTCCATGTACTTTGTTACTTTAAAGAGTATTTGATATCCCATAATTTCCACTCCATTTATGAAGTCTGGTTCCTTCCAGATTTCTTCTGTTGACCTGGATCATAAGTCTTCAGATTGGTGTAGCTACAAGTGTGCCAGAACCTCCAGAATTATGGGCCTGTTTTGGCATCCTCCACAATTTATTGATTATATAGATTTTCAGGCTCTGGGGTTAGATGATGTGGGGTATAAGTTTCATGAAGGTATCTACCATTTGGCCTTTGAATTCTGCCTCTAAGAATGGAACATTCATAGAGCTTCATTGTGTGTGCTTCTCAGTACCCCAGGGACACAATGATCAGTTTAATAGAAACCCTGTTTAACCCTGGAAGTGCTGCAGAGGGTGTGTTTCACTAAAGGACAGGCTTCTAACATTTATAGGTTTTATGCTTGTGTTCTTCCTGTGGGTATCTTCCCAGGAAAAGTACCCAATACTCCTGTGAAGGAGGATGTGCTTTTATCTAAGTTCTGAATCTAGACCAGAATTAAAGGACCATTTATATTTTATGTTCAATTATTCATTTAGTAGATCTTTAAGCTTTTGGGAAATGTTATTAAGTATCAAAGTTTCCTTCCGTAAACCTGGCTTTTTGATTTTTGAATTCTCTCTCTGACGTGGGAGATGTCATGTTACCAAATAATATAGTATCAATATAGGTCACACCATGTCAATAGAAGCCCTTCAGACTCTGTGTGCCACAACACCTTGGGATAATGGTATTCACTGATACCATGAAACTTGTGACCTTTTTGTTTCGAGTAGAGTCTTTTTTTTCTAAACGAACATAACAGAGTTTAATGAGCCCTCTCTAATCTACCGAGATGTTTTCATGCTCAGTATGTTACTAGCAGCATACTGACTATATAAAGCTATGATAGCCAAAGTAATTTCTGTAAAGAGAGGATGGGCCTCCTCTACATACGAACTGGTAGCAACCAATTTCAGCAGGGTTCCCTATGCTGCATACTCCATAACCAGGTAGGATTTTTTTCCTTGTCTCCATGGCCTGAAGCAGTTGTGTGATGTGAGCATGAGGCAATGCTTTCAGGAGCCCAGGCTGAGAGCTAATCAAGGCACCTGGACACTTGTCCCTTCTCAGAAGTTGATGGCCACCAGGTAGTGAGTGATAGGACAGAAAACAAAGGGCTCTGACCCTAGGGGTGCCAAGAGATAACACATTTTGTAAAAATGTTCTCTTTAGAGAAACTGACCTTGAGCTCCCATATCAGCATCAGAATTTGCTTTCTTTGAAAGACATGAAAACTACCAACAGCAAATTTGATGTTAGGGAAGTAAATTATATCCAGAATAAGCCATGCCTTGGAATGTTTATAGTATAAATCCTGACATGAAATATCACAGATACTTAAAGAACCAGTCAAAACATAGATGAAGGACTTAGGGAAATATAAGAGCAAATCAAGGACAAACAGTGGGTTGTACGAATGAATAAGTGTCATCGTAGAAAATCAAGAAATGCAAAACAAATGAAAGGGCCGGTATCCATTGTCATTACTTGGTGACATACGTCATTATGCTCTGGGGAGAATTCATCTGGGATACAAGTCTCAGCATGGAATCTGCCCTTTGATTTGTTCCAGGAACACAGGATGGAAGCAATTCTGTGCCTCCTACAGCCTTTTCCTGCTGTGTCCAGGAAGCTCAGGCAGAGTAGGCAACAGGAAGGTGGGAAGGGAATGGGAAGTGGTTCTCCTTACAAATAGAGAGGAAGTTGGTGAGTTTGTAAATGTGACCATGTACTACACTGCCCTTTATTGTGCTTAAATTTGTTCTATCAGGAGGACTTCCTTTTCAAAATTAAGATAAGTTACCATCACATGGCTGTGGTTTTGCCATTTTAGAATTTGTTTGACATCCTATATTTCTAACCCCATTAACACATTTCTGAAGCTACCTTTGGGTAGTGTCCTTCTGGATTTCTTCTAAAGAAACCTATATTGATTCTATGTCATAGAACTTCCATAGGAGTGCCATGCAGTGATCATTTTTGGCCTATTTTTGTTACTATTTAAACATACAGCACTTCAAATTCTTGGAAGAAACAATGAGGTGATCACAGAAAGAACAAATTCTATGTTCTTATTTGAACTTTCTGACTCTCTTAATTAAGAAGCCTTATCACTGAAAAGCAGAGGACCACTTCAAGGCTGCAGATATCAGTGAGAAGTTCTTCAGATTGTGCCATGCTGTGGACCTGCGGGGTCAAATATTCACACCCATGCAGAGGTACCATAGTCGCTCCTGGGCATCTCTTTCCTTCAGAATTGGCTGCTGTCTTCTGTAGATTCTATCCTTGTGCTCTTACTCCAATACATTGAGGAGACCATATTTGTGCTTGGGTTCTTAATTCTCTCAGTGATAATAGGAAAGTTTGATTTTTGTGACTATCTGCTTGTTGATAAATTCCTTTATGCTTGTGCTCCACTCAGTCTCATTGCAAGACTTGTTTTGAGATGAGTCAATGATGGGGTCAGAACTTTTCTGGGAATGCCCACTTCAGTGTAGATAGGGGAAGAGGCACACTCTACCTCATATAGTCCTTTTTGTTGTCTCCTAACTGCTCCAGTAGAGGGTCCCTAAATACTATGGCAACTGTAGGAACACTGGTTCACCTCTGTACAATCAGAAAGTTTAAGAGGTTTTACAGGTATTGTTCCCTCCCTCTAGTGTGTTAAAATTTTCAATGGCAAGTGAAATTCTTATTTATAATTAAATATGTTGCCATGTATTTTTCTTGTTTTAAAGCATATTTGATACCCTGTATCTTATACTCACTCCATGTAAATTATTTACGATTCAGATTTGGAATCTGGTTCCCTCTGGATTTCTTCTAGGATCCTCCTTAGTTGACTTCAGCTTGGTGCATCTACAGGTGTGCAAAACCTTCCATTATTACAGTGCTCTTTTTGACATCATCTGTCCTGAATCGATTAAGTACATCGTCAATCTCTATTCAATGATGCAATGATCGGTGATGTGAGGATACAAGATTTCAGCATGATATCTACATGTATTCTTTGAATTTTCTGTCAGGCTGAATGGGAGATACCCAATTAGTATGTAGTAACACTCCAAGGCTCTATATATCAGTGGGAAATGTGTGCTACACAGCCTTTCTGGGACACAATATTCAGTCTAATGCAAACCCTGGTTCTAACCCTGGAAGGGCTCCAGAGGGTGTGTTTCTTGGAGGATGGGCTGCTAAATGTGTTGTCTTTTATGTTTGTGCTCTTACTCTTGTCTATTTCCTTGGAAAAATGAAGCGATCCTTCTACAAAGGGGGATGTGCTTGTGTCTAGGTTCTGAGCTATGAGTGGTCACATCCTGGGTTTTTCATGTTTGATGTTTGTGAAGATGAATACTCTGCAACCCTGCTCAGTACAGTGAATCCTTGGAGCTGGTGCTGCTGTTCTGTCTCTCAGGTTCTCCTGTTCCTCAGGAAAGGACAGTGTCCATGCTGTGAGGAGCTTTTGCCTTATACAATCTTTCTAAAGGATGAAAGATCGGAAGGTACACTGTTTCCTCATGCCATTTCCTCTCATCTCCAGGCAGCTCTGGCAGAGAAGGAGAAAAGAAGGTTTGAAGGGAAGGACACTTTTTCACCTCAGATTCAGTGGGAAGTTGGGAGGTTTTGTGTGTGTGTGTGTGTGTGTGTTATTGTACAACTCTCCCCTTTCTAATTTGCACTGCTAGGTGAACTGCTATTTTTTTAAATTAATTTATTGTTATTACAGAGTAATATTTTAGTTGCTTTAAAGCATCTCTATCTGGGTTCAGTTAACCATTAAAAATTCTATTGATTGTTTGGGAACCAGGGTTCTCTTTGGATTTCTTCCAAGGAAATTTTGTTTTGTCCTCATCATATCTAAGCCATGGGTGTGTCATTAGTACCAGGATTGTCTGACTTTACATGATTCTACCTTCAGTTACTGATAACTTTAAGTTCTTTGTACAGGTGTTCTGGTATATAAGTTGGCCTACATTAAAATCTGCCTATTGATCTTCAAATTTTCTGCCTCTATAAATGAGAGGTGCCCAGTCTCTAAAAATGGAGGGTAAAAATCAGTCCTTGGTTGTCAGAGGGAAGCCCTCTGTGTCCTTGAACACCTCAGGAGAATAGTACTCAAGATTCCATAGAAGCTTTTGACCAATTACTGAGAGCTGAGTCATTTCCTCACATCTAAATCACTAAATTTAATGAGCTCTTCATAAGCTACTGAGTAGTTTTCATGCTTACTAATTCACTTGGAAACATGGTGGATATGTGAATGTTAGACATAGACAGTTCCCTAAATAATATATATGCAGCCTCCCCTCCTCCTCCAGATACCCACATTTAGTGACATGTTTCAGAAGGGTTAACTTTGCTCCCTCTTCCATAACCAGGTAAGGTTTCATGCTGGTCTCAATGACTTGCAACAGTTGTTTGATGTGAGAATGATGTAATGATTTCAGGAGATCAATATCAGAGCTAATCAGGAGCCTGTACGCTTACCTCCTCTCAGTATTTGGACAGGCACTAAGGTCTCAGTCCTAAGATGGAAAGACAAAGACTCCTGAAACAAGGGTACCCATGACATAATTTTTTACAAGATGTTTTCTTCAAAGGAACTGGCCTAAAGCCCCTTTGACATTGTCACTACTTCCTTCTGTTGGTAGAAGTGATCAATTATAATAGCAAATAAAGATGAAGATATGATATCTTCCTGGAATAAATCCGTTCTAGGAATGATTATATTTACAAATACTAATGCTGCATATCAGAGATACCTAAATGAACTACAGTGCTAAGGAACTACTAGTGATTCCCCCCCCAAAAAATTAATAAAACAGACATGAGCTGATCTGATGCAACTCTCACAGCAGGCTCCTTGTAATATATGAGCTAGTTCAGGCCCTTCGAGTCAGTACTTACTGGCAGGAAGGTTTTGAGTGGAGATGGGAGCCCTGAATGTCTACTGGTCAAGGTTTTATAGTAAACTGCAAGATGGGGTGGGAGAGAGGGTGTGCAAGCATCTAATTGGTGATCTACCCTGACCTTTAACTTACTTGGCTGGTACTGGGGATCATAGCATAAACGTCATTTCTGCTTGCTTCTGTGTTGTTCGTCCTTAGGCAGGGGGTGTGCTTGTGACCTGGGGGTGTGTATTTGTTGGGGTAACAACCTGGAGACAGTGGACTTGTTGGGAGTATAACCTGTTCTAGGTAAGCCTAGAGAAAGGAGCAAGATTTGGATTTTCTTTGGGGGTAACTAATGCTAGGTGCCAGATTACCTGAGTTCAAACTTAGGTCAGATCCTCTAAAATGTCACCTGAATTTAAAAGATTTGGCCTCTTTACCCTTTCTCTTATGACTAGAAGGCCCAATCATGGGACTTGCTGATGCTTTATGAGAATAGTAACAGGGCTATGCCTTTGTGGTGTTCCTGGGACATGGGTAGGGGCCCATTAGTGGGAGACCTCGTGGAGTTCTGAGGTTGAATTCTCCTCCTGTTGGCCAGGGTGTTCTTTAACTGCAACTGGATATGCAGTGCACCACCCTGTATCACAGGGACCCTTTCAGTGAGGCTGTAGTAACCCATGGCAGTATCAGTTGAACAGGGCCCAGATTCAGGGTTAAAGTTGGTGGAAATCAGAAAGTTTAAGCCAAATATATTTGTATACCCACTGGATACCTTCAAAATCATATAATAATTAGTATTTTTCTGCTTCTGTAATAACTTCTGTAAGTTGTTGAACCAAACATAATGTCAAACAGCGTGAGTCCCATCTACGATGAAGTGCTCTGCACTCTATAAAGGATTAAGGGGAGAAGGGTCATCCAGTCACCATCAGTCTTTAAGGTGAATTTAGTTAAAGTCTCCTGTAGGGGTTTGTTTATTTTCTCTATCTCTGCTGAACTCTGGGGTCTGTAAGGACAATGAGGTTTCCAATGAATCCCCAGAATATTAATTTCTAGCTTACCTGGGACACAAATGTAGGTCCATTATCTGACCCTATAAACTTAGAAAAACCATATCTTGGAAGAATTTATTTTAATATTTCCTATGTTAGCATCTGCAAAGTCTCTTGCTTAGTGGCGAAAGTCTCAGTCCATCCTGAAAAGGTATCTATAAATACCAGAAATATTTGTATCTGATTTTTCCTGAGTTTACCTCAATGAATTGTGTGTCCTGATAGAGTCCTGGCTTTTTGCTCTGCTATTGAGTACTGTGTTTCTTTAACTGGCAACCACATAGGTCAATTAACAGGTACAGGGTGAATTTCCTTCTTCTAGTCAAATATGTTGCCATTACACGCTCTTGAATTTGTTTCTTTAGTAATGCTTGATATCCTGTTTTTAGCATTTTATGAAAAGGCTCTCTAATTAGGGGATGGGAATTTTTCCCCTTGGGATTCCTTGTAAGGATATTGGTGATATGTCTTTTCATGGCTCATCCATGTGTATGCCGCAAACTCAATGAATGTGCACCTCTTTGTGTCATCCAAGGTCAATAATTGATTTAAGAGAATTTTATAAGAGGTGATCCAGGATGCAAGATTCAGGACAAATGTTCTTGAAATTCTTCATCATTCTGGATGGGACATGCCTCATCACTGAACTATAGAGGACATGGGATGGACATGGCAATCGGAATCCTTTCCTGCTTTGTGCTACTAAATCCCCAGCGCACAACACGCACTCCAGGGCTCGCTCTGGTACTCCTCGCACAGGTGCTCCTGAGAGTCTGTTTCCCTGTATGAGGCAATGCGGAGGCTCCTATGGTTGTTTGCTCACCCAGAGACACTTGATACTTGCTAGGAGGATGTGCTTATGTCTAGGTTCTCAGTGCTATCAGTTGTAATGCCCACCTCGACCAGCAAGGAAGACACAACACCGTTGGATCCTTCTCAACAGCCTTTATTGCAGGAACACCTCATTCTTGATCACCCACAAAGACCCTTGATACAAGACAGGCTGTGGCTGTAAACTTGCTAGGGATTGGGGAGGATTGCATGAATATATGTCTGGAGGAGGTTCTCATGTGCTATCAAAGTAGATGTCACGTCTGGGATTTTTGACATCTGCTATTTTTCCTGTTTTACGTCTGTGAAGATTTTCTTATTGACACTAAATCCTTAGAATCTATGATGCTCTAAATCTTCCCTCAAGTTGTGTTCCTGAAGGGAGGCTCATGTACATGGTGGGATAGGTTATGTAAGGGAAGCTCCTCTTTAAGAGGACAAAATGAGAAGGGTAGGGGTAATGGTTCAGCTCCTTAGAGGCAGAAGAGAGTTAAGAAATTGTGTCTGTTTTATTGTACAACATATGTAGAGTCCTATCCTCTGCTGTAGTCTAATTTGACCTGCCAGGTTGACACCATATTCATGATTAAATATGTTACCTTTACATGGTCATACATAAAGGGCCTTGAAGCATCATTCATATCTTGGATTTGGTATACCATGAGATTTTGGCAGTCCTCTCTCAGGTCCTGCTCTTGAGGCTGATGAGTTTTTGTTGTTGTTGCGGTTTTATCACGGCATATTCACATTTTTTATGTCTTTTATGATCGTGGGCCTCTTTGTGGATTGTAATATCCATTGCTGAAGAAATTTTCTCAATTTTGTAGACATGATAGGGAAAAATAAAACTTTGAGGTAAAATTGCTATTCAACTTTATGTTTGTACAATAAAAAGTCTATAGGACAACTGTCAGCCTCAGATTGTCCGTTGAAAGGACTTTGTACTGTGTGCTACTGGACACCTCTATTGAAATTTATTCAGTATAACACCCTGGCACAGCCATTAGATATCTGCATGAGTGTTTGTTTCCATGAAGCATGGGCTGATGATTTCTAAGGCTTCTATAACTGGTCTCTCATCCCGAGACCACAATACAATTGTTCTTTGCTGCACAATACAATCAATCCTTCCTAAGAGGATAAGCTTGTGTCTAGGTTCTGTTTGTTCCTAAGGTTCACATCTTGGATTTGTAGAGGAAGGAGCAAAGCAGTGATCATAAATAAATACAGAAACATCTCATAAATAAAGTACAGAAACAAGAAAAGGGAGATGTGACTAGCATCTTGGCCAGTAAACAAAGAACAGATGAGAGAGTGAGAGTTAAGAGCAATGAAAGATGCCCTTCAAGTCCAAGTTTCAGTAGGAAAAGAAAGAAAATCTGTAGTCTAACAAGCAGTTGGGTCATTAACATTGTTCTCTTACATAAACTTAGGGTCATCAGAAAACACTCAGCACTTGAACTGCTGGAATAAGAGAAGGCTTTTAAACAAGGAATAAAAGCCCCTTGTGCAACCTAGCTCATGGTGCTACAGGAAAAAATAGGAACCAAATTAATCAGTGTGAGTGCTGGGAAAGAAGGAAAACTGAGTAATGTAACTTTCCACCATTCCTTAAGGCAAAAATATGTAACTTGGGACAGTATGAGGGAGACCACTCACTAATACATTGGTATATAAAATCCACTATGAACACATGGCTAACTTCATGGCATGTCCCCATAAATATCAGAGGATGGAAGACTGAAAGAGAGGGACAAAGACTTCAGTGGGCAATCAGAAGAGATTGTGTTTGGCTCTAATTACCAGGATATGTCATTTGTATTCATCTGACTGATAAAAGAAAGTCTTTATGCAGTGGGCAGATTCAGACTAGGGCAAAATGTTAACAACGTTGCTGCACCTTTGAAAATAGACAAGGCTTTTGCTGATCTGAATATGTTAGAGGAAGAAGGAAACTGTCTGGAAAATGAGAAGTCACCCTAAATGAGCTAAGACTATGGAAAAGCAGAAGTGGTCTGTCTGGGTTCCTCAAAGGTAAAGGTAGCTTGATTTGTGACAAGTGGGTGTTCTTTCCTCAAAAACAAACAAACAAACAAACAAATACCCCCCCCACTGCTGATGTCAAATTTTTGCTAAAGGATTTCTGGAATGCTTTAAAGCCTGAGGAATAGCTGGCAGATGGCATCTGTGCTAGAATAATTCAGGTGAAGATTATCAGGTCAGAGGCAAACATTCCCAAGGAATAAGCAGTACGTATTTCCTTCTTGGAAAAGGTTAGGATAGGCATGGAGATGGTTTGCTCAGCAATAAACTCTGAAATAGTGAAGTTTGTTGAATGGGGGAAGCTAAAGCTATATGAGACAGCAACAGTGCTAACCAAGTCCCCCACACTCCCCAAATATGAAGCTAACAGGTGCCTCAGGCAAGAGCACCGCCAGGTATCCCATTGCTCCTGAGGAGGTCTAAAGAGAGTAAGGCAGGCACACGGAGTTGGTCATGAATGAATACTAAATGCAGTAGGCTCCATGGAAGAGCTCCAGGATATAGAAACATAACTGCTCGGGGGGATAACTGAGCTTTACTGCGAGCTCATTAGTTAGCAGCTTCTGTCCACGGTTTATATCCACCTTGATCTGTGGAGGAACTGATACTGACACAAGTGCGTAGAACCTTTTCATGCTTTGTAAGACCTTGCTTATGTTCATTTTTAGTATCTTCTTAGCTGTGAGCTTCCAGGAACACCTGTCACTTGCTAAGAACAAAAGAAACAAACAGTTTGAGTGCCTCAACAAGGTCACTTTTATTAAAACATATGTCCCATCATATTTTGGCTGCTCTGGATGCCATTCTAGGACAGACAAATATAAACAAGTGTGAAGGGGTCACACAAGTATACGGCTGAACTTCCTTTAGCCACCTGTTGTCATCATCTGCTGATTTCAAGAATGAGGAGTATCTAGGAGGTGCAGAGAACACATCTCAGAGGAGATGGCCGCACCAGTTAACTGACCTTCGGCGTAAACAGTGACCTCTGCCACATCTTATATATCTGACACCACCTATGTGCAACACACAGAGTAACCAATTCATTCACATTCATGTTATCAGCACAGCTTACACTCAGCAGTGGTCTGTTGAAAGTTAAATTTAGGAGAGTCAAAGCTTACATGCAGATTTTCAGCTCTGGCAGATTTTAACACTCCCTTTCCTACTCTTGTTCATGGTCATCAATTATATCAATGATGATGTGATAAAAAGGCAGATTAAAAACTTCAGGTGAAAGTCTATCAGACTGGACAAGAATAAGATCCACCTATTCTACTGGTAAAAAGAGCTCTTGTGTGAAAAGACTTCTATTGCTTTAAAGTTTGCTTTGAAAAGCTATACCACATAAACACTGGGAAAAGAATGATGGACCAAGAAGGGCTGTACTGATATCAACATTGATTTTACTGAGACTAGGAGAAAGAAACTGGTCAGGTAGGTGACAGGCAGAGACCTTCAAACACTAAGTTCTACATTCTCTCCTCAGTCAGAAGTTGGATTTAGCATTTCTGTTGTCTTTAAGGTATTGAATGCAAATGATGTCCAAGGAAAAAGAATGGACTGATCATTTTCTGTTTTTAGGAATGACCACAAATGGAGGTGAGCCTGAAACTCAGTCCTGGCCTAGAAGAATTAACTGCCTTTCTTAGAGGCAAATAATTGATTGGCTTTGTTCCTTGACAGGCTTTGGAAGAGACTGGAGGATGAAGAGATGAAGAGAAGTCTAATTTTGACCGTTTCTTGGATGAACAATTCCTGGTGGACAGATGATGTGACCAATTTACCTGCCATGGTCAGACAAAGCAGATGTTGATTCAGGCCCTAGACAGTGACCATGAAAAATGCACCACATCTGGGTAAAATGGTCATCGCCTGGATTTTGAGGAAAAATAGCCTTGCTTGATTTCCTTTCCTGAGAAAATCCCTGAGTCCTAGAACAGTGTTCTTTCAAAATCCCTTGTCTTTGGCCTTGAAACCCATTCTTTATACCTTTTTTTTAAGAACTTCCTAAGGGTTGAATTTGTAATCCATAGATAAAATTTAAGTCCGTTGAGATCAAATCCATTTGAATAACAATTTAAAAAATAGATTATTTTATACAGTTGAGATTTTGATTGCTGGTTCAACATCTGCATGAATAACCCCAGATCTCATCTAAGCCCCTTCTTTCCACGTCCATAATTCTTTATATCATCCAGAAAAAAAAATAAAAAAATAAAGGTTTTAGATCCTAGACCATGGACCTTGAAGGAGGTGAAACAAAGGGGCTAGGATCTTAAACTGATACCCCACCATTCCAGGATACCTTTGAATTATCCCTGGTTTTATTTCAAAAAAACAGTCTGTTAAAACATGGTGGATTACTTGTTGAAGTGTTCAGGTGTATTTCAGCTAAATGCCTAGTGGATGCCCTAATTAAAATGGTTTTTGATGCCTAAACAGGCATTGTTTGGCACCCAGACAAAAATCTCTTGGAAATAAAGGACACAGAAAGAAATTCAAACAAATAGCTTGAGGAATATGAATTTTAGACCGGATTTGCTAAAAAGCGGGACATCACTGTCAAGTGTGGCAAATGAAGGTGGAAAATGTTAATGGAGGACTATTGGATTTTTTAGTTCCTGTTTGAGTTTGGCTTCACATTCTGGAACTGGAAAAAATTTTGTTCATGAAAGGGATTTTTTAAAATGTCTACATTCTTTGTAATAAACTGTTAGAAGATTTCTTGGCTGTCCTCTTAAGTGTCTGTTTGCTGTAATTTCATGTATTTACCCTTTACTGGAATGGAGTTTGTTTTTGAGGGAAATTTGGGGCTGGTCCTATTTGAACAGGCTTGCTTACTGTCCAGGGGTCAGTAGATCATGGGGGCTCTGGGTGCATTTTTTCAGTGTCAGCTGGAAGTGGAATGGGCAACTTCAATTCAAAATAAACTTCATGTGTTGTCCTCCTGAAAAAAAATTTTTCACTACCTGCATTTGGAGAAGGTCAGCCTCTTTGGAGCTTGAAGAAATCTGTCCAGCCTGAAGTGTCAAAAATAAAAAGCTTAGTAATTTCCATGTTTACATAGCTCAGAATTTGAATCAGTTAGAAAACAAGGTGCAGATTGGACAACTTTTCACAGGGCTCTGGTCCTTATTTACCCGGTCCATTCAGAGCCCAGTGGTTCTCAGGCCCGGACCCCTTCCCCATGCTCCTGTTAGTTCCTCAGACTCCAGCCCCATCTGTCAGACCCCAACCACAAAACCCAGGCATTGCTACTTCAAACTAGTTTCTGCTGTTGGGAATCATAATGTAAAGGTCTGTGTTCTGATGGTCTTAGGAAACCCCAAAGGGGTTTTGATCCACAGATTGAGAACGACTGACTTAAGAGTATGTTTCTCTGCTTTAAACTAATAGTGGTAACAAACACACCAACCTCATAGTTTAAGGGAGAATTCAAGAGAAGTTTGGTTGGTGGTTTTGGTTGTGTTTTTATTTTTTGTTGTTGTTTTGGTTTGGTTTTTTGGGGTTTTTTTGTTTTCTTTTTTTTTACGTTGTGTGTATGTGTTTTCTCTACATGTGTGAATGTTCCCCTGAGAGCACTGGGGATTGAGAGGTGCAGGCAATGCTCTGAACTGCTAAGCTACCTTTCCAGTTCCCTGTTTGTTTGTTTCTGTGTTTTTTATTGTTTTTTTTAACTGGTTCCTGCTAGGGAGCTTAAGCTGGTCTTTAGCAACCCTGCTTCCACCCTGAGTGTTAGATTAAGAATTATTGCATCAGTATGCTCTGTTCTTCATGAACTGAGGTGTTGAGCTCTGAGATTTTGGTTCTCTCATGTAGGGTCAACAAGGAACCCTATTTTGGGTTTTAACCTCAAGTTCTGTCCTAAGTAAAAAATTGTGTTTCAGGGCTGGAGAAATGGCTCATCAATCCAGAGGGCCCTGATTCAATTCCTAGCACCCGCATGGCAGCTCACAACTATTAACTCCTGTTCTAAGTGATCTGACTCCCTCACATACCAATGCAATAAAACAAGAAAGATAGTTAAGATTTTGGGTTTCCAAGTTATGAAAATAGGTTCAATAACTATAGGTCCCAACCTCAGTTAGTAGTACCATAGCACTAAGCCGTAACTGTCATTTAGCTCGGCTAATCTTGTAAGCAGTCTATCTTGTAAGGATGAGTATTGTATGGTGGTGGAATTTGAGAAAGTCTGTGTAACAAAATTGTATGGGCTTGTGGCACAGCATTTCACTCGGGTTTAATCATGAACCCTGAAAAAATAATTGTGTTAGTGCCTAATATGTAGGTTAAGATTTACCATAATCTTTTACAGGGTTCAGCATGCCTCTGCCTCCCAAGCAAAAAGGGAAAATATGGGTTTCATTTTACAAAGTTGTAGACATCTGCTAGGGGTCCCGGAATGTGTCCCTGGTAGGTAATGCAAACTATAATGGACCGTGATCAGTGTGGATATCAATACTCTAAGATGAGTTGGTTCAGTATTTTCATCATAAAATGGGTGATGCTTCCAGTTAGGAGCTTTGGGACACTGTGACTTGATTACAAATTATATGCCAAGTACATCTGACTGGAAACTTGAATTTCACAGAAAGTATCACTTGGACAATCTGGTGCCAAAAGTTTAAAAAGTCAGTTCAGAAAGCCAATTAATGCTATCTTAGCCAAAGCTACTCAGTTATTTTAGTATAATTAAACAGGTCTGGTTCCAGAAAAAGCTTAAGAGGCTCTGACCATGGGTGGAAAAGCCAGGGCATAGGTGCGTGGCCTGAGGCCTTAGGATGTCACAGGCATGCCAACACCCTGTATGTACTCAGTGTGCTGCTCCATGGCAAACTCTGTGGGCTATGTGCTAGGGCCTCACCAGCCCCGGTGCCCGAGTGCAGGGTGCAGGGAAGTGAGTCCAGCAGAGAAGCTGGAGCTGGGCCATGAGCTCCCAGATCCCCAGAGAAGTAGCTGACATCTTCAATGCCCCCAGTGATGATGAAGAATTTGTGTGTTTCCAGGATGCTGTTCCCATGGAAAACCTGTCAGAGAGCTTTGGTAGTTTGGACTCCCTGGAGTTGGAGAAACAGAATGCGTGTTTGCATTCCAAATACTTCACAGAAGAATTTAGGATTTTCAAAGAGGACACAGGCTCAGAAAATAAAGATTTTTGAAGGATTTACAGAGAGTGAGCTGAACATAAGCAGTAACCCAGAGCTCATAGAGTCAGAGCTGAGCGACTGTGACAAAGCATATCCCATGGTGAGTGACAGGGAGGAGGAGGATGAAGAGGAGGCTGTACCTTGAAGAGGCAGGTCTAAGACAAGCAGTTTTGGTCTTGAGGTAGCCTTTCAATTCTCCACCAAAAAATCGGCAAAAACACCAGATAAAAATAGCTCATGCTTGCTGGACAGTAAGACCCATCTTAGAAGAGAGAAGAGCTGCAGACAGCCCAAGGAAAAGGAAGAGCCTGGTTCTGGTGCTGAGGATGAGTCCAGGGCTGAGATCCAGGAGAACTCAGATGCTCTGCTGAAAAGGGTCATGGACATCGACGTGAACAAGGCCATGCTCGCTCAGTTGTTTGCAGAATTGAATTCGGTGCCAGATTTTTTCCCTGTGAGGACACTACCCTCAGCTTCTAGGAGGACAACACTGCAACAGGCCTTCACAGATGGACAAATCACACTGCCCATGAACCGAACCAGAGCACAACCTCCAGAAAACTTTGCTCTGGAAAACTTCACCTTGGCCACCAAGCTTATCAAAGAGCTTTACAGCTTCAGAAGAAGAAGAAAGGCAATCACTGGGGAAATACCAGAATATAGAAGGCACCGGGGATCTTCTTTCTGCTCAGTGAAAGACATCACTGAGGAAGACTTGGAAAATGTTGCCGTAACTATGCAAGGTAAAGTCTATGATAAAGTGCTTGGTAACGGATGCCATCAGTGCTGGCAGAAGACCCTCAATACCAAGACGATCTGGAACCAGAGTTGTGGCGATGTGAAGACGGTTCTGTGGGCTGTGCCTGCGGAATCACTCTGGGGAGGATGTGCGGACAGCATTGCCGGGTCTAAGGGGAGATTTCCTCCCTGCCTTGGGATCTGCATTTGCTGTTCCTGCGGGAGGCGACATAGCTGCTGTGCCACTGGGATTCTCATTCATCTGGCCAAGTTCTACGGTTATGATAATGTCGAGGAGTACCCGGAGAGCTTTCAGAAGCAGCTGTAGAAGATATTTGAGAGGAGAGGCATTGCTCAAACTTAATAGGCGGAGTCCCACAAGATGGATCTCTTGTGCCAGCCTTAGACGCTTATTTTCTAGAATTTACTGGTTCTAATACTATTGTTTTTGTTTGTTTGTTTGTTTTTAATTGTTTATATGCTTAAAAAGATTTCTCAGGAAAATAGTAAAGCAGAGAAATTTGCATACATACCTGCACAGACCTGTGTTGTTACAAGTGCCTGCTGAAGCTTTAAAAGCACAGTTTGAATGGGGCAGAGTTAAAGCCTCAGATAAACTGTAAGGAAGACCTTGTTTAACAGCTCTTGCCTTTGAGCTGTTTGACCGGTTCGGTTCAGTTCCGTTCTGGGCGGGGACCAGAACCGCAGCTACCTGCCGCTGACTGTTCCTAGATTCCTGTGTCCAGAGGCGCTGTGCAGTTTCCTCTTGGGTCAGGGATGTGGGCAAAGGTGCGCAGAAGTGGCAGTCTGTCCTGCGGTCTCACGATGGTCCGCACTTCCGGGTGTTCAGCTCTCCAACCCCTTTCAGATTTCTTCTGAGGACCTCCTTTATGTCTTCACCTTGGTACAGCCACAGGTCCCTAAGCCTAAATTCATCTCAGCACATTCTCACCTCTGACAGAATCCATCCTGGGATCACCTGTGGGGAGGCTGACTCGGGAACTGCTGAAACCTGATGCTAACCAGTCCAGCCGCTGCGACTGCTCCTCTTTCATCAGTATCAGCTTCTGATAAATCCCCCATTCCCCAGTCTTTGCCTAGCATCTCAGCCTTCCTGGGTCCCTTTGCATGTCCTAATGTCAGCAGGAAACAGATACAGAAGAGCAATCTGACATCCATTGTCCCACTTTACAGACTGAAATGCTATTTCAAAAAAAAGTGCCCTGGGCACACTGTGGAAATGACCCCTCTTCATGATTCTGTTCATCCTGGTGGCTGTGAAAACAGATGGAATGCAATGCTGGATTCATCATTCTCATCAGAAATTTGCCCTCTGGAACCTGAAATGGCAGATCAGACAACACTCCCAGGATGATCAAAAATCAGGCTGGGAAACGACTATAGGGACAGCTTTCTAATTTGTACTTCTCCAGAGTGGTCAAGAACACCAAAAGAACATCCACAGAATAAAAATCCTGAGGTCATAGGGCCTCACAGAGACTTGACTGCCAATCAATCAGGGAACCTGTAGGAGGCTGACCTAGGCCCTGGGCACATATGTTATGGTCGTGCTGCTTGGTCTTCTTGAGGGGCTCCAGTGGGAGCACAGGCTGCATTTGGCTCTTTTACCTGTGTCTGAGACCTTGTCCTCTAACTGTGCTGCCTTGCCTAGACTTAATATGAGGGAAGGTGCCTAGACTAATCGCAACTTGATATGCGTTATTCGGTTGATATCCCTGGGGGATAGGGCTGCAGTTTTTTTTGAAGGGATCCGCAGTGGGCTGTGGAATTGAGCAGAAGGACAGGGAGGAAATGAGGGAGAGGAAACTACAGTTAGAATATGTGATGTGACAGAAGAACGAAAAAAATGTAATACTAGCTAGAGACGGGATGACTCAAGGATTCAAACAAGAATCTGGCAGGGATATTCCAGAGTCTGACCAATACTAAGGCCTTTAAGATTGAATCAAGTTATGATTGAATCAATCATGTTAGTGCAGATCCTAAACCATTAATGTTCATGGACAAAGTTGAAGAGGCAGGGAAAAGGGAAGAGAATGGTAGAAAAAGGGGATTTGAAGACAGGCAGATTTTCAAATACTGACTCTGCAAGGCAAACAACTAGTACTTGACAAGACCTGACTAGGTTTGACAAGCAGTCTCCATGAGCCTCCTGTGGAATCTGCTATGAAAAAGACAGTTCTAAAAGTCTTGGATGCCAGTCTGAGAGATAATTCATTTTTATTTAAAGACAATGTTTGCCCCATTCTGTTATAGAAGTTCTATCACTGAGTTAGTTAGATTTTTTTTTTCTGTGACCAGACATCATGATCATAGCAACTCTTACAAGAGAAAACATTTAGTTGGGGCTGGCTTACCCTTCAGTACTTTAGTCCATTATCACAATGAAGGGAAGCATGGTGGCATACAGACAGACAGAGTGCTGCAGTGGTAGCCGAGAGTTCTATATCTGGATCTGCAGACAGCAAGAAAGTGACAATAAGCCACTATATCTGGTTTGAGGTTTGGGGATCTCAAAGTCCACCCTCAATATACACTTCCTTAATTGACACCACCGTTACTTCAAAAAGTCACATCTGCAAAGAGTGCCATTGCTTATGGGGCTGTGGGGGTCATTTTTATTCAAGCCAACTGAGTCAGACACTCAGACGGAAACTTCTGCACATACAAAGAGGGGGATATAGGGAAGCACTCTGTGGAAACTATTCTGGATATTAAGATGGGGTAATATTCTTCAGTAAGCAAGTTCTAAAAACCTGGGTAACCTGCTTCATATGCTTGCTGACTCTATATGGTAAGAAGCACAGGTCAAAGCCCATCTCAGGACAGAAGTAAGTGAAGGAACAGCTCTCACTGTTTCTATTGGGTGAAAAAGAAATTATCCTGTTGCTGTTGGATACAGTAAAGGCAATGCACCTTCTCTAAGTGCACTCTTCTCATGTGGGAACTACCAAAGATAAGTTATTTCCAAGAGAACCTAACATAGCCATGAATTTGACATATATATATATATAAATGTGAAGACACATTCATTTATTACTTGGAATAAGGAGGAAATAGTTAAGCATTTTAATTTTGTTACATGTTTTTTCTTTTCTTTTTTTTTTAATTGAAATTTTATTTACATTTCAGATGTTATTCCATACCCTGGTTTCCCGTTGAGAAGCCCCCTATGCCATCATGCATCCCCCTTTCTATGAGGGTGTTCACCCTTCCAAACCACTCCCTTCCTGCTTCCCTCTGACATTCCCCTATGCTTGGGGGGTCCAGCCTTAGCAGGACCAAGGGCTTGTCCTCCTATTGGTGCCCAACAAGGCCATCCTCTGCTACATATGTAGCTGGAGCCATGGGTCTGGCCATGTGTACTCTTTGGGGAGTGGTTTAACCCTGGTTGGTATTGTAATTCTTATGGGGTTGCAAACCCCTTCAACCCCTTCAAACCTCTCTCTAATTCCTCCAATGTGGACCCCATTCTCAATTCAATGGTTTGCCACTAGCAATTGCTTCTGTATTTATTCTGCTCTGGCTGAGCATTTCAGCAGACAGCTATATCAGGCTCCTGTCAGCACACACTTCTTGGCTTCATCAATATTGTCTAGGTTTGTGGCTGTATATTTATGGGCTGCATCCCCAGTTAGGGCAGTCTCTGGATGATCATTCCTTCAGTCTCTACTCCAAATTTATTCTGCATATCTCCTTCTATGAATATTTTTATTCTCCCTTCTATGAAGGACTGAAGTGTCTGCACATTGGTCATCCTTCTTGTGCTTCATGTTGTCTGTGGGTTGTATATTGGGATGTTCAATTATCAGTGAGTTCATACCGTGTGTGTTTTCCTGTGATTGGATTACCTCAGTCAGGTTGACATTTTCTAGTTCCATCCATTGGCCTGTGAATTTCATGAAGTCATTGTTTTTTATTCCTGAGTAGTACTCCATTGTGTAGATATATGACTTTTGCTCTATCCTTATCTCTGTTGAAGGGCATCTGGGTTCTTTCCAGCTTCTGGCTATTATGAAAAGGTTTCTATGAACATAATGGAGTATGTTTTTGTTGTATGTTGGAGCATCATTTGGGTATATGCACAGGAGTGTTATAGCTGGGTCCTCAGGTAGTGCTATGTCCAATTTTCTGAAGAATCTCCAGATTGATTTCCAGAGTGGTTGTACCAGCTTTCAATCCCACCATCAATGGACAAGTGTTTCTCTTTCTCCACATCCTTGCCAGCATCTATTATCATCTGAGTTTTTGGTCTTAGCCATTCTGACTGGTGTGAGGTGGAATCTCTGGGTTGTTTTGATTTACATTTCCCTGATGACTAAGGATTTTGAACATTTCTTTAGGTGTTTCTCAGCCATTTGATATTTCTCAGCTGAGAATTCTTTGTTTAGCTCCGCACCCATTTTTTAATAGGATTATTTGACTCTCTGGATTCTAACCTCTGGAGTTCTTTGTAAATATTAGATATTAGCCCTCTATCAGATATAGGATTGGTAAAGATATTTTTCCAATAATGGTTGCCACTTTTGTCATAATGACAGTGTCCTTTGCCTGACAGAGCTTTGCAATTTTATGAGGTCCCATTTGTCAATTCTTGATCTTAGAGCATAAGCCATTGGTGTTTTGTTCAGGAAATTTTCCCCAGTGCCTATGTGCTCCAGGCTCTTCCCCACTTTTTCTTCTATTAGTTTTAGTGTATCTGGTTTTATGTGGAGGTCCTCGATCCACTTGTACTTAAGCCTTGTACAGGGCTATTGTTTAATATTTTAAAAACGTTTCTTTTGTGTCTTCTTGACACATTAATTATTGTTTTTTTTTTCATTTCCAGAAGTTTGCACATTTCTTAGGGATTTGTTTTCAGTTTTAAATTAATAAAACTTAAAATATTGTGCTCAGATTGTAGTCCCCAAGTTGTATGCAGTTGTTATCAGTCCCTACCTCCATTCTGTGAGGTAAAAACAGTAGGTACATAAACAGGCTGAGATGGAATTTAGGGAAACAACACCCTTTACAATAGTCACAAATAATATAAAATACCTTGGTGTGACTCAAACCAAGCAAGTGAAAAATCTGTCTGACAAGAACTTCAATTCTTTGAAGAAAGAAACTGAAGAAGATCACAGAAGATGGAAAGGTCTCCCAAGCTCCTGGGTTGGCAGAATTAATATGTAAAATTGGGCATTGTGCGAAAAGCAATGCATACCTTTAGAAGACAGGCGAACCCTGAACAATCCATAAAGTACAAATCTAAACATTTCATAAAGGGCAGGTTACAGCAATAAAGATTGGGCATATGGGGGCATTGGTGAGCCTTAGGTCACTACACAGGAGGGCACTGTCGGGGTCCTTGAAATGCATTTCTTTAGATAATGTTAAGACAGTCCTGCTGTGAAGACAGGGCTCCTGGTGACCTCAGAAACTGATGGAGACATGATTGCTGCTCTCCCTCCTGGATAGGAGGGGCTGTCTGAGACTAGTGGAAAAATACTAGCCCTCACAGGATCCCATCAAAATTCCCAAGCAGCCACACACTGTGCCCCAAGGCAAAAGTAATACCCAGGGTTGGGACTGCAGAGTTGACATCAGGCCACCAGCACTTAGGGGTACATCAAATGGCACTCCCCAAGAAGAAACCATAGCCAGAGACCACCACATTGTACTTCTGTGTTGGGAAATATATCCAAGGCTTATTCCCAAAATGACATCATAGAAGGTATCATGCTGGGTGCTGGATCTTGGGCTGTGCCCCAGGCAGAGCAGTATCTATCAGGTACTATCACATTTATGATTGTTTTAGACCCAGTATCCTGGTAGCCCACACACTGCCCCCTAAAACATGTCTGGAATCCTGGACACCAGCTATGAGATGACTGTAGGTCAGGCCTTGAGTCAGGCGCCCACACCAATGATTCAGTGATGGCAGTAGTAGTATCGAGGATGAAAAACTTCCTTTTATGGAAAACTCAGTACCCAGGTGCATGTGCAGCAGGAACAGAGGCCATTTGGAGCATATAAATGATATAAGGGGAGGAAACAGATGTCCCACTTCCACTGCAGTCCCTCCCATGTCACAATGGGGACTTTTTTTCTGTTCAAATAAAATTATAGTTTATTCTATTGTATATCCCCCTCCCATCAGTGGTCCACTTCTTTCTGCCTGCAGCTTTTGATTTTTCCTGCCTGGAACTTATGTGCATATAATTATTTGTAAATCACATGAACATCTTAGTTTCCCTACATGAACATATTTCATTCCCCCCAAGACCCTTATAATGCTGTCTTCTTGCAAATCAACATTGTACCCCACAAACCCTAGACTATACCCTATTTTTTTAATTTTTTATTAGATATATTTCTTTATGTACATTTCAAAGGTTATTCCCCTTCCTGGTTTCCTGTCCCTAAGCCCCCATTCCCTCCCCTCTCCCTCCCCAATATGGGTATTCCTCCTATTCTTCCCCCTTACAGACCCCCCTTTTAGCCCTGCACTGGGGGTCCAACTTTGGCAAGACCAAGGGCTTTCTCTTCCACTAGTGACTCAACCAGATTATTCTCTGCTTCATATGTAGTTAGAGCCCTGGGTCAGTCCATGTATAGTCTTTCTGTAGTGGTTTAGTTCCTGGAAGCTCTGGTTGCTTGGCATTGTTGTTTTTATGGGGTTGCAAACTCCTTCAACTCTTTAAATACTTCTCTAATTACCTCCCAAGGGGGTCCTGTTCTCAGTTCAGTGGTTTGCTGCTAGCATTGACTTCTGTATTGGACATGCTCTGGATGTGTCTCTCAGGAGACATCTATATCCAGTCCCTTTCAGCATGCATTTTTCTAGCTTCATCAATTTTATCGAATTTTGGTGGCTGTATATATATGGGCCACCAAATGTGTCGGGCTCTGAATGGCCATTCCTTGAGTAACTGCTATAAACTTTGCTTCCATATCCTCTCCTATGGATATTTCCCCCCTTTTAAGAAGGAGGGGGAGCATCTGCATTTTGGTCATCCTTCTTCTTGAGCTTCCTGTGGTCTATGGATTGCATCTTGGGTAATTTGAACTTTTGGCTAATATCCACTTATCAATGAGTTCATACCAAGTGTGTTTTTCTGTCATTGAGTAACCTCACTCAGGGTGATATTTTCTAGTTCATTCCATTTGCCTATTAATTTCATGAAGTCATTGGTTTTGATAGCTGAGTAGTACTCCATTGTGTAGATGTACCACATTTTTTAAATCCATTCCTCTGTTGAAGTGCATCTGGGTTCTTTCCAGCTTCTGGCTGTTATAAATAAGGCTACTGTGAACATAGTGGACCACGTATCTTTGTTGTATGTTGGAGCATCTATGCCCAAGAGAGGTATAACTGGGTTATCAGGCAGTGGAATGTCCAATTTTCTGAGGAACATCCAGATTGATTACCAGTGGTTCTACCAGTTTGCAATCCCACCAAAAATGGAGATGTGTTCCTCTTTCTCCACATCCTCACCAGCATCTACTGTCACCTGAGTTTTTTTTATCTTAGTCATTCTGATTGGTGTGAGGTGGAATCTCAAGGTTGTTTTGATTTGCATTTCCCTGATGACTAAGGATGTTGAACATTTCTTTAGGGGCTCTTTGGCCATTCTATAATCCTCAGCTGAGAATGTTTTGTTTAGCTCTGTACCCCATTTTTAATAGGGTGATTTGGCTCTCTGGAATCTAACTTCTTGAATTCTTTGTATATTTTGGATATTAGCCCTCTATCAGATGTAGGATTGGTAAAAATCTTTTCCCAATCTTTTGGTTGCCATTTTGTCTTAATGACAGTGTCTTTTGCTTTACAAAAGCTTTGCAGTTTCATGAAGTCCCATTTGTCGATGCTTGATCTTAGAGCATGAGCCATTGGTGTTTTGTTCAGGAAATTTTCCCCAGTGTCCATGTGTTCAAGACTCTTCCCCACTATTTCTTCTATTAGTTTGAGTGTATCTGGTTTGATGTGGAGGTCCTTGATCCACTTGGACTTAAGCTTTGTACATGGTGATAAGAATGCATTGATTTTCATTCTTCTACATGCTGACCTCCAGTTGAACCAGCACCAATTGTTGAAAATGCTATCTTTCTTCCATTGGATGGTTTTAGTTCCTTTGTCAAAGATCAAGTGACCATAGGTGTGTGGGTTCATTTCTGGGTCTTCAATTCTGTTCCACTACCTACCTGTCTCTGTACCAATACCATACACATTTATGACTATTTCTCTGTAATACTGCTTAAAGTCAGGGATGGTGATTCTCCCAGAAGTTCTTTTATTGTTGAGTATAGTTTTCACTATCCTGGGTTTTTTGTTAATCCAAATGAATTTGCAAATTGCTCTTTCTCTCTCTATAAAGAATTGAGTAGGAATTTTGATGGGGATTGCATTGAATCTGTAGATAGCCTTTGGCAAATGGCCATCTTTACTGTATTAATTCTGCCAATCCATGAGCATGGAGGATCTTTCCATTTTCTGAGATCTTCCTCAATTTCTTTCTTCAGAGATTTGAAGTTCTTGTCATGCAGATCTTTGATTTGCTTGGTTAAAGTCAAACCAAGATATTTTCTATTATTTGGGACTATTGTGAAGCGTATCATTTCCTTAATTTCTTTCTCAACCTGTTTATCCTTTGAGTAGAGGAAGGCAACTGATTTGTTTGAGTTAATTTTATACCCCGACACTTTGCTGAAATTGTTTATCAGGTTAAGTAGTTCTCTGGGGAACTTTTGGGGTTGCTTAAGTACACAATCATATCATCTGTAAATAGTGATATTTTGATGTCTTCCCTTCCAATTTGTATCCATTTGACCTCCTTTCACTGTCTGATTGCTCTGGCTAGGACTTCGAGTAGTATATTGAATATGTAGTGAGAGAGTTGGCAGCCTTGTCCAGTTCCTGATTTTAGTGGGATTGCTTCAAGTTTCTCTCCATTTAGTTTAGACTGCACCCTCTTAACCAGAGTGCTGGGAGTAGCCATGAGTAAAGTGTCAGCCTTTCTTTACTTACTGGTGGATTATGTATTCAGGCCCCTGCCATTTGTTCCAAAGAAAGGCCCATAAACTGGGAATGAGCCAGACCCTGGAAGAAAGTACCCCAGTGTCAAAAGTCTGAGGTTCTAGGAAGACCTTAAAGCCATCAACTCTTTAAAGCACTCAAAACAACAGGTGTGTAAAAACAAACAAACAAACAAGGCACAGAAAAACGTCAGTCACAGTGAATGCTTGTCAAAACCTGTGTGTACAATAAGGGTTGGGATCCATGAATGCCTTCTCCACACACCTACATGGCTAGGCACAGGAGCATTAGGGATAGGTCTAAAAATGCGGGATGTGTAAACCTGTCACCACAACACTCAGGATCTTGAAAAATATGGAGAATTACTACCAGCCAGTCTATGTTTGACAAAACCAGCCTGCTTCTAAGAAAGAAAAGAGCCTTTTATGTCAAGATGGGTAAAATAGGAGAATGTGAAGGAAAGAAGCCACAAAGGGAGGAAAATATTGGATAGAGGAACCTAAAACAGGAAGCTAAAATGATGGAAGACGATGATTTAAAACTGGAAATGAGCCAATGTATAGCAAGAAGTCAGAGATCTACTTCAGGCAATGAATGTGGTGGTTTACTGTGAATTACCTAGGTTTGGGTCACCTGGGATACTAGTATAATGAGATGATGTATCAAGAAATAGTGGTGGCATTTTGCAGTGATAGTGGACAGTAAAATTTATTTTGAGGACTGCACCTGGGGCCAACCCTGTGTCACAGATCTCTGTACCCAGATCCCACCAGGAGAGTGTTGGGCTCCCAGGATTGCTGACACACCACTTCTGCTCAAAGGAAACTGCCTGGGACCCTCAGGACACAGGCACCTAAGAACAATCTGAGACATGATCCTGACAGTTTCCATATGTTCCCTGAGCTGACACAGTACCACAGCTCTCTGTACCCAAATCCGGCCAGGAGAGAGCTGGTCTCCCAGGAGTGCTGACACATAGGCTTACAGGAGGATCAAGCCGCTGTCAGAGACAGCTAGACAAGCTAACACCAGAAATAACTAGATGTGGAGAGGTAAGTACAAGAACTGAAGCAACAGAAAGCGAGGCCACTTGGCATCATCAGAACCCAGTTCTCCCACCACAGCAAGCCCAAGATACCCCAAGACACTGGAAAAGCAAGATTCCGATTTAAAATCACATCTCATGATGATGTTAGAAGACTTTAAGAAAGACATATATAACTCCCTTAAAAAATACAGGACAATACAGGTAAAAAGGTAGAAGCCCTTAAAGAGGAAACACAAAAATTCTTTAAGGAATTACAGAAAAACACAACAAAACAAGTGAAGGATTGAACAAAACCACCCAGGATCTAAAAATGGAAATCGAAACAATAAAGAAATCACAAAGGGAGACAACCCTGGAGATAGAAAACCTAGGGAAGTGATCAGGAAGTGATCAAAACAATCATCACCAACAGAATACAAGAGATAGAAGAGAGAATATCAGGGGCAGAAGATACCATAGAAAACATTGACACAACAATCAAAGAAAATGCAAAAACACAAAGTGTCCAAGAAATCCAGGATACAATGAGAAAATCAAACCTAAGGATAATAGTATAGAAGAGAGTAAAGATTCCCAAATTAATGGGCCAGTAAAATATCTTCAACAAAATTATAGTAGAAAACTTCCCTAACCTAAGGAAAGAGATGCCCATAAGCATATGAGAAGCCTACAGAATTCCAATTAGATTGGACAAGAAAAGAAATCCCTCTCATCCCATAATAGTCAAAACACCAAATGCACTAAACAAAGAAAGAATATTAAAAGCAATAAGGGGAAAAGGTCAGGTAACACATAAAGGCAGACCTCTGAATTCCACAAGACTTCTCAACAGAGACTATGCAAGGTAGAATATCCTGGGCAAATGTTATATAGACCCTAAGAAAACACAAATGCTAGCCCAGGCTACTATATCCAGCAAATTCTCAAGTGAAATAGATGGAGAAACCAAGAAATTCCATGACAAAACTAAATTTACACAATATATTTCAACAAATCCAGCCCTACAAAGGATAATAAATGAAAAATTCCAATACAAGGAAGGAAACTAACCCAAAAAAAGATAACCATGCAAACATAATTCTATCTTTAACAACAAAAATGATAATAATTAATAATCATTGGTCCCTAATATCTCTCAAAATCAATAGACTGAATTCTCCAATAAAAAGACATAGACTAACAGACTGCATAAGTAAACAGGACCCAGCATTTTTCTGCATACAGGAAATGCACCTCAGTGACAAAGATAGACACTTCCTCAGAGTAAGAGGGAGGGAATTTTTTTTCAAAACAAATGGTTCCAACAAACAATCTGGAATAGCCATTATAATACCAAATAAAATTGAATTTCAACTAAAAGTTATCAAAATAGATAACTCTGGACTCTTCATATTCGTCAAAGGAAAAGTCCAAGATTAATGGTTAATTTTGAATGCTCCAAATGCAAGGGCATCAACATTCATAAAAGAAAATTTACTAAAGCTCAAAGCACACATTGCAGCTCAAACAATAATAGGGGGTGACTTCAATACCCCACTCTCATCAATGTAGAGATTCGACTCAATTCTTCATAGAATTAGAAAGAGCAATTTGTAAATTCATTTGGAATAACAAAATTCCAGTGTAGCAAAAACTTCTCAAAAATAAAAGAACCTCTGGAGAAATCACCATCCCTAACCTCAAGCTGTATCACAGACCAATAGTGATAAAAACTATTGTATTGGTACGGAGACAGGGAGTTAGATCAATGGAATAGAGAACTGAGGATCAATAAATAAGCCCATATACCTATGGTCACTTGATCTTTGTCAAAGGAACAAAAACCACCGGGTAGAAAAAGAGAGAGCATTTTCAACAAATGGAGTTGAATGATCTGGAGATCAGCATGTAGAAGAATGCAAATAGATCCATTCTTATTGCCTCAGACAAAGCTCAAGGACAAGTAGATCAAGGATCTCCACATAAAACCAGATACACTCAAACTAATAGAAGAGAAAGTGGGGGAAGAGCCTCAAACACATGAGCACAGGGAAAATTTTCCTGAACAGAACACCAATGGCTTATGTTCTAACATCAAGAATCGACAAATGGGACCTCAAAAAATTGCAAAGCTTCTGTCAGGCAAAGATACACTGTCATTAGGACAAAATGGGAACCAACATATCGGAGAAAGATCTTTACCTTTCCTACATATGATAGAGGGCTAACATCCAATATATACAAAGAACACAAGAAGATAGACTTCAGAAGAACAAATAACCCTACCAAAAATGGATTATTAAGCTGAACAAAGACTCTCAATTAAGGAATATGGAATACCCAAGAAGCACATAAAGAAATGTTCAACAACCTTAGCCATCAGGGAAATGCAAATCAAAAGAACCCTAAGATTCTATCCCACACCTGTCAAAATGACTAAGATCAAAATCTCAGGTTACATCAGATGCTTGCTAGGATATGGAGAAAGAGGAACACTCCTCCACTTTTAATTGGATTGCAAGCTGGTGCAACCACTCTTGAAATCAGTCTGGTGGTTCCTCAGAAAATTGAACATAGGACTTCCTGACTCAGCTATACCACTCCTAGGCATATACCCAAAAGATGCTCCAACATATAACAAGGACACATGCTCCACTATGTTCATAGTGGCCTCGTTGATAATAGCCAGACACTGAAAAGAACCCAGAAGTCCTTCCACAGAGGAAAGGATACTGAAAATATGGTACATTTACGCAATGGAATACTACTCAGCTCTTAAAAACAATGACTCCATGAAATTCACAGGCAAATGAATGGAACTTGAAAATGTCAACCTGAGTGAGGTAAGTCAATCACAAAACAACACACAAGATATGCACTCAGTGATAAGTGAATATTAGTCCTAAAGTTTGGAATACCCAAGATACAATTTACATACATTCTGAAGATCAAGAAGAAGAAAGACCAAAGTATGGATGCCTGACATAGCTGTCTTCTGAGAGGCTCTGCCAGAGCCTGACAAACACAGAGGCAGATGCTTGCAGCTAACCACTGAACTGAGAATGATATCCACATTGAAGGAGTTAAGAGAAAGGACTGAAGGAGCTGATAGGATTTGCAACCCCATAAGAAAAATAACAATATGAACCAACCATAACTCCTTGAGTTCCCAGGGACTAAACTACCATCCTGAGAGTACACAGGGATGGATCTATGGCTCCAGCTGCATATGTAGAAGAGGATGCCCTTGTCAGGCATCAATTGAAGGAGGGGCTCTTGGTCCTGTCAAGGCTTGGTGCCCCAGTGTAGGGCAATGTCAGAATGGGGAGGTGGGAGGTAGTAGGTGGGTGAAGGTGCACCCTCACAAAAGCAGAGGAAGTGGGGATAGAGAGTTTCTGGAGGGGAAACCAGGAAATGGAATAACATTTGAAATGTAAAAAAAAATATCCAATAACAGGAATAAATGTAAAAACAACTTGAGGTACAGCTGCAGAAGCTGCCAAGGAACTGCACCTCCTTTTCTGCCTCAGCCGGGGACCACAGTGAGGTAACTCAGCAGGAACTGCCAGGGCAATGACACTTACTCTCCAGACTCTGCCTGCCATCAGAGTGAGGTAACACCACAGGGGCTGCCATGGGGGCAGAACGTCCTTTCCACACTCCTGAAGAGCTCCATGACTGTGCCCTAGAACCTAAGCCGAAGCATCCTGTGGCCTGAAAGGACTTCCCATCCTGAACAATGGACCATGTGTAGGAACAAACCGGGTGAAGCAAGCAATTAAACCAAAAACAAACCTGAGTAATCACTGAGCAAGAAAAGTCACCAGATCCTGAGCAGAAAAGCCACCCATCTCTGATCTCCATAAGATCAGGGCACAAAATTCCAGCAATCCTGATCTTGGAAATTTGTACCCTTAGAATTGTTTGCCCACTAGGAATCCGATTTAACCCTTGACTGCTGTTCAATTTGCTGTTGCTTGTAATTGGTGCAGAGCCCCCACCCCAGATGTTTTTCTTCCCCCCAAATCTCCTATGTGAATTTTACTGTGCTTTTACACATCTGGTTGGAAACACACACACACACGCACGCACACACACACACACACACACACACACACACACACACACACACTTAAAATCCATGCTTTCCCTTCATAATGGATGTCTTAGGTAAGTTCGTCAATGTGTTCTCCTTTGAAATGGGGATCCTTGTTCTCCTGTAGAATTTGTTGTCTTCCATTGCCCTTGCTTTCTTTCTGCTCTGAGCTTCTTCCTTCTTTCCATCCACTGTGTTTGTCTTTGCTTCGTTCTGGTTTCCCTGTGCCCTGGAGCCATAGCCAGACTCTTCTTTGGAGGTATCTCTGACTTTTAATCTCAGAATCTCTAGTAGTCAGCTTTGCTAGAAGAAATTTTAATTTGTGTTTCCTGCCAACTATCCTCACTGTAGTTCCTGGTGACTCCGACCAAGAGGACGGAAGTGTGATGATGTTGATAGAGCTCAAGGCCAGTTACAAGGAAAGGAACACCTTGGTACTGGATTACTACATCCTGGCACCCTAGATGAAGGTTCTTTGAACAAGGCAAAGCGGCTCTCTACCTTATGACCCAGACTCTGGTAACCATCAAGATATTGAAAAAGATCACAAGTATAGACTTATTAGTTATCTCTGAGATTGACCTCATGAAATTAGTATACCATAGTCACATAATATAGCTTCTACAGGTCATTGAGACCAGGCACAAAACAAACCTTGTGATGAAATATGCAACCCAGGGATCCCTGTGGAACTGCATCAACAAGTATGGGCGTCTGCAAGAGGAAGAGGCACGTAGCTTATTTAGGGAACTCTGTTTGTCCATGAGCTGTATCCATAGTCAGAATATTGCCCACCCTGACTTCAAGGCTAAGAACATCTTATTGGATTGGGAGGGGCATGTAAAACTTACTGACTTTGGTTTACATAAAAGATTGGCCTCTGGGGAAAAGTTCAAGGGCTTTTGTGGCACAGCACAGTACTGTGCTCCTCAAGTGTTCAGTCACACACCATGTGATGTCCTTCCAACTGGCATGTTGAGCCTAGGACTCCTATTATATTAGTTATCGGATTCCTCCCACTCAGAGAAAGATTGCTTTCCAAGATAAAGAAAGAAATCCTATCCTGGAGCTGTTGGATCCCATATCACCTCTCCCCAGAGCTTCAAGACCTATTGAAGAGATTAATGAAAATAGACCCCACAATGAGACCATCCATCAAAGATATAATGGCACACCTATGGCTGTGCTGTGTTCCAGACACATTGAGTTCCTCAGAGGAAATTCCTAGAGAACCAGAGCCCAACATTGCCTTTGGAATGTTTGTAATTGGCCACAACATTCAAGAACACAGATATACTTTGAGGGAGTGGAAGTATAGTCATGCCATGGCAACTACTTGACTATCAGAAGGGAGTCTACCTAGCAACTGAATCACTATGGAGGCCAGGGTGGTACACTGGACCCTACAAAAGCTTCCAACCTTCCTCTGCCTGCAAGGAGGTTAACCAGGGCCCTGAGCCTTCCTACCTTCTCTTTGTACACTTTCTCTGAGGTGCCTGGAGATGGGGGGAAAGGGTGTAAGAGGAGGCACAGTATGCCTCCCTCCCTTTCTTCAATTAAGAATAGCTTCCTAGAAAACACCTCCCCACTGCAGGGGCTTATGCCTCACTTCGGAAAAGGGACATTCAGGCATCAATTGAAGGAGGGGCCCTTGGTCCTGTCAAGGCTTGGTGCCCCAGTGTAGGGCAATGTCAGAATGAGGAGGTGGGAGGTAGTAGGTGGGTGAAGGTGCACCCTCACAAAAGCAGAGGAAGTGGGGATAGAGAGTTTCTGGAGGGGAAACCAGGAAATGGAATAACATTTCATTCAGAATGAGGGCAGCATCAATTCCACAACTTCATCATCAAGGAAAGGAAATGCAACAAAAACAACAACAACAACAACGACGACAACAACGACATCATCAGGAATCACTTGTTCTGATCCTCACAAAAGTCAACCTTTGAAAACACACAAGATGTGGTCAATGAAAGCTCTGAGTCCTCAGAGACAAGTAGCAGCATGTCCTTTTGGGAGTCCAAGACCAGAAGCCCCTTCCCCAGTAAGAAGATACAGGAAGAGAATCCAGGCAAGTAATTCTTAGAAGAGAGCACCTCGGCCTCCAGGGAAACAGACCATCAGGAGCAACTATGAAGGCAGTGCCAGGGTATGCCCAGAGTCTCTAATAAGCACGTTGGGCTGGAAGGGCATGAAGGTGATTCCCAAAGCCTTAAGAAGATTGTCTTGCTGCCTCCCAGTGACAAATATCAAAATCATGCCAGCCACTGTAGAGTGCTTCAGAGACACAGGCTAAATCAATTAGCTGGGATGTGATGGGAAAGGATACACTCTCTGGTTCTTTCTTCCATTAAAATAGCCTCACCATTCACATTGAGGAGTTTGGTGACATTGTATCTATCATGCCAGAGAGAAAATCCCATCCTCTTCTCTCTCCTATGACCAGACCTCCAAAACTTGAGCTACCTGTAGACAGCAGAAGATAGTGGCCCAATGCTAGGCAAGGATGCTGGAGAAGGTTGGTAAAGGGATCCATGGTGCACTCAGGAAAATCAGCTTGAGGGCCCATGTCAGCACAGGACCAGCACAGCCAACCATAAGTCCTGCCGATTTCCACAAAGATTTCTTTTCTTTTTCTTTTTCTTTTTCAACACCGTAAATGGCACATGTTTATTAAACACCCAGACACAGGAGGAGGATGCCTGATTCAGGGCTGAGGTACCCACCAGCTGCCTCTACCTAATGCCTGTGGTTATATAAGTCACAGGGACACCTCACAAACTCAGCTCCATTGGCAGCATGAGATAGGTAGAAGGTGGCTGTCCCACTGTCCTGCTCCTGTACATGATGCTTGACAAGGGGGGCAGCAGAGGCCTCCAGCAATGTGACAGTGCAGCCACCAAAGCCAATGCCTGTCATGCAATTGCTATAAATCCAAGGCACAGACAGCGAGTCTAATTGGTCCAACTAATTGGTCCAGCTCGGGACAGCTCACGCCATAAACATCCCTGAGTGAATAGTGACTGTCCACCATGAGACCCCAAAGTCCCTAAGTCTCATCAGTTCAGAGCAGTTGCAGTGTGGCCTGTTCTCCAGATCTCACCTACTACATGTAAGGGCTGCCAGAAGCCCTCCTTGCTCATCAGCTCTCTGCCTGCCTCAAGCTCCTCCATCCGCACCTCTAGAAGGCTCACCTTGCCCAAGGCCTGGGCCATTTCTTCACATTGGTGTCAATGAATCTGGTACTTGCTGGAGCCCAAGGAATGGCGGACATTGGAGTTTCTGGTGAGCAGAGCCAGCTTAGGGTCTGATAGTGGCACCACGCTCTTTTCCACGGACCTGCAGTCAATGAGTAGCAAATAGCCTTTCTGCCCCAGCAGTGCGATGAGTTGGTTCATGATGCTACAGGGCACCCCAGTGAAGCTGTGCTCAGTCCTTTGACTAACCCGGGCCTGGGTTGCTATTGCCAGTGAGTCTGGGCAGAGCTACTGGAGGAAGGTGTATGTGGCGACTTCCAGAGAAGCTGAGCTGGAAAGTCGACTCCCCACCCCAGGGACACTGAGCTGACCTCCACTGCATTGAAACCAGAGAGGGACAAAAGCTGAGTAATATTGAATCACTCCCTTGACATAATTGTCCCCTGTGGGATTCAAAGCTCCAAGGACCACTGGGCTGAGGTCAGTGGGAATAGCTGTTGCTGGGGTTCTTCTTCATCTTTGGAAACGGTGAGGAGAAAAAGCCCATCTGCCATGGCTCCAACCAACAAGTTCACAAGCTCCAGAGCCATGGGCAGTCCCAGGACCTGGTCGTAGTCCCTGTGCTCCTCGTTGTGGTTGACATGGACAGGCGCCAACACTGCCAGCTCTTGCTCAGCTCCTAACTCATCCATGAAGGCCCGCCAGGCCTTGGCCAGCTGCTCCACCATCCAGGGCAGTCTCCAAACAGCCATGATGCTCATCTGCAGCTGACACACCGCCCGGCGGGAAGCTGGGTTTCTACTAAGATTTATGTGTCTGTTCCAAGTGCTGTCAGAGACCCTGTGGTCCCTGGAGGATGATAGCAGAGGATGGAGAGGAGCCTGCTGAGGATGCACACAGGAGCAGGGAGGAGAGATCCAGGAATTTCAGGTGGCTGTGTGTTAGTCAGGGGAAGCTCTGTCCATATCTCAAGCAAAGCAAGGAGGCACAATGTTTTTCCCTGAAGTCTGAAGGATGAATCAGGAAGAAAGGCTGGGTGGTGTTCCTTCTGCCTCTCCCATACAGGAGCTCCCACTGGGCAGCCGTCAAACAGTAGCTGTGGTCCAGTGCACTGCTCTTCACAGCACACAGAAACTTGGAAAAAGCATCCATGGAGTGCTGGTGATTACCAAGGCAACTGAGAATAAACGCCAGACTACAGAGAACCCTCATGCACAGTGAGGATGTCAGCTCAACTGCCTGTCTCCAGGTGTACCTGTGAGCTGAGAAGACAGTGGTCCTGGAGGCAGAGGAAGGAACCCAGAGGAACATGTTCCATGTGTCCGAAAGATATGCATGACCAGGTTTAGGCAGCAACAAAACTGAGAAGCAGTAAAAGTGCATCTGGAGTCCCAAGTGAGTTCAGATGGGCAGAGACTGCTCAGCCCCACAGCTCTGCTGCAGTCCTCCATAGCATCCTGGGTAATGCTCAGACCCTGAGAGATATCCAGAGCCTTACAAAGCTACCAGCTCTAGTCTCTGGTTGTGCAGATTACATTCAAACTTGAGTCATTTGATGGGTATTCTTCATCTGGTGGGACACACACACACACACACACACACACACACACACACACAGTGACTCACATACAAACAGACACACGCACAGTGGATAATAATGAAGATTCCTTGAAGTGGAAGGAATCCTCAACAAACAAGGTAATTTCATATTGTGAGAGATGCCTTCTTCTGGAAACATTCCTCCAAGTTAGTTTTGTTTAGTCTCCACACCCTTCTGATACATCAACTCCCTATTCTACTGCTTTCTAGAAGTCATGGGAAGCCAGGATGTGCCTCGTTCCCCATTTTGGCGAAGGGTATGCAGCTCTGTGCAAAGTGAAGCTTAACTATGATCTGTCATTTGAGGAGATTCAAGATGAGTCTGAAGTGCTTGCCTCTAGAGTCCAGAGAAGTTGCTGGTAAGAAGGATTGCATGGGCAGGGAAATGATGGTAAAATAGATGAGATCCCCTGATGTGACAATGTGGGGTTTCCTCTGGGTAGCCCATTGTTATATGCCACATTTCCACCACGTAGAAAGACCCAGAGACCCTCAAATATGTTAAAGAGGAACTGGATTCCTCTATCTCCTTACCCTACTCTATTGAAAACTGGTGGATATTGTTCAGATTTAACATAAAGGTGGTTAATGGCATGCGTATGCCCTTGCTCCCTGTGTAATCTCTGCTGCTGCTGCTGCTGCTGCTGCTGCTGCTGCTGCTGCTGCTGCATTGTTTTTTCCATTGAAGTCTGGGAAGGGCCAAGAGATTCCGAAGCCATTCAATCAGCATTCAAAAGCCGTGTGCTCATCAAACTACAGAACACACCAGTAACATTGCTCAACACAGAGCAAGGCTTGCAGCCTGCCTCACCTGCAGCGATGTGGGAAATGGCCACCTTTTTGAACACAGAAAACCTGGGTTGAAGAGTACCACCCACAGCAGAGACATCACCTCATGCCTGCAGAAATGCTCAGTTCTCAAAGGACCCCACGTTTTAAAGCTGTGTCATTGCTGATATTAGGCATTGTGTGTCTGGGTGATTATTACCCTCCCATGATGTCGACAGAGAGCTGGACTGCATGCTCTGCCTGCAACAGAAGTGTTACCAAGAAGACACACAGCAACCTGGAATAACCCTCTGTTTCTGCAAAGGAAGGATTATTATTTTGTCTTCAAAATAAATGTTGAGAGCTCCAGCTGCCCAATGCCTCCCCTAATTCTTGATACATCATCTTTTCCTACTAGTAGATGAACAGAACTGGCAATTCACGGGAATCTACCACATTCATTGCCTGCAGTGCAGCTCCGACTTCTTACTGTTTTCCACTGGCTCATTTCCCTGATTTTATGCCAACATCTGCCAATCATTTTAGCATCTCTTTTTAGGTTGCCTAATTTCTTTTCCTTTTTTTATTGGATATTTTTTATTTACATTTCAAATGTTATTCACTTAGCTGGTTTCCCGGACATAAGACCACCAACCAATCTCCCCTCCTCTTCTTGTGTAAGGGTGTTCCCTCTCCAACCACCTCTCTCCTTCCTGCCCCTACCCCAACTTTCCCCTACACTGCGGGGTCCAGCCGTGGCAGGACCAAAGGCTTCTCCTTCCATTGGTGCCCAACAAGGCCATCCTCTGCTATATATGCAGCTGGAACCATGGGTCTGTTCGTGTCTAGTCTTTGGGTAGTGGTTTAGTCCCTGGGACCTCTGGTTGGTTGGTATTGTTGTTCTAGTAAGAACAGTAGGCATTTTAGGGTTGCAAATCCCTTCAGTCCTTCAATCCTTTCTCTGACTCCTCCTAGGGGGACTCCATTCTCAGTTCAATGGTTTCCTGCTAGCATTCACATCTGTAGTGGTCATGTTCTGGCAGTGCCTCTCAGGAGATAGCTATATCAAGCTCCAATCAGCATTCACTGGTTAGCTTCATCAATATTATCTAGTTTTGCTGGATATATATATATATATCCAGTTTCTGCTCCAAACTTTGTCTACATATCCTCTTCTAAGAATGTTTTTGTTACTCCTTTGAAGACATAGTAAAGCATCCCCACTTTGCTCATCCTTCTTCTTTAGCTTCATGTGGTCTATGGATTATATCCTCGGTAATTCTAGCTTTGGGGCTAATATCCACTTATCAGCGAGTGCATACCATTTGTCTTTTTCTGTGATTGGGTTACTTCACTCAGGATGATATTTTCTAGTTCAATCCATTTGCTTATGAATTTCACGAAGTCATTGTTTTTGATAGCTGAGTAGTACTCCGTTGTGTAGATGTAATACATTTTTGTATCCATTCTTCTGTTGAAAGGTATCTGGGTTCTTTACAGCTTCTAGCTTTTACAAAGACTGCTATGAACATGGTGACGCATGTGTCTTTGTTTTATGTTGAAGCGGCCTTTGGGTATCTGCCCAGAGGCGATATAGATGGGTCCTCAGGTAATGCAATTTTCAGAGGAATGTCCAGACTGATTTCCAGAGTGGTTGTACCAGTTTGCAATCCCACCAACAATGAAGAAGTGTTCCCCTTTCTCTACATCCTTGACAGAGTCTGTTGTCACCTGAGTTCTTGATCTTAGCCATTGTGACTGGTGTGAGGTGGAATCTCAGGGATGTTTCAATTTGAATTTCCCTGATGACTAAAGATATTGAACATTTCTTTAGGTACTTCTCAGCCATTCGATATTCCTCATCTGAAAATTCTGTGTTTAGCTCTGTACCCCATTTTATGTTTATTTTGTTTTGCTTTCTTTTTTGTTTATATTTGTTTATCTTTTATTGGATACTTTTTTATTTACATTTCAAATGTTATTTCCTTTCCCGGTTTCCCAGACATTAGCCCCCTATAACATCCCCATCCCCTTCTTCTATAAGGGTGTTCCCCTCCCCATCCAACCCCCTTCCCCCCACCTCCCCAACACTCCCCTACACTGGGGGTCCAACCTTAGCAGGACCAAGGGCTTAACCTTCTATTGGAACCCAACAAGGCCATCCTCTGCTACCTATACAGCTGGAGCAATGGGTCAGTCTATATATAGTTTTTGGACAGTGATTTAGTCCCTGGGCACTCTGATTGGTTGGAATTGTTGTTATTATGGGTTTGTAAACCTCTTCAACTCTTTCAATCCTTTTGCTAATTCCTCCACCGGGGGTATAGTTCTCAGATCGATGGTTTGCTGCTAGCATTCGCCTCTGTGTTTGATATGCTCTGGCTGTGTCTCTCAGGAGACATCTGTATCTGCTTCCTGTCGGCATGCACTTCTGAGCTTCATCAATCTTATGTAGTTTTGGTGGCTGTGTATGTGTGTGTATGTGTATAAATGTGTGTGCTTGGGGCTGGAGAGATGGCTCAGCGGTTAAGAGCACCCGACTACTCTTCCAGAGGTCCTGAGTTCAATTCCCAGCAACCACATGGTGGCTCACAACCATCTGTAAAGACATCTGATGCCCTCTTCTGGTGTATCTGAAGACAGCTACAGTGTACTTATATATAATAAATAAATAAATCTTTAAAAAAAATGTGTGTGCTTGTGTGTGTGTGTGTGTCTGTGTGTGTGTGTGTCTGTGTGTGCCTGTGTGCGTGTGTGTCTCTGTGTGTGCGTGTGTCTGTGTGCGTGTGTGTGTGTGTGTGTGTGTGTGTGTGTGTGTGTGTGTGTGTATGTCACATGTGGGGCAGGCTCTGAATGGCCACTCCTTCTGCCTGTGCTCCAAATTTTGCCTCCATATCCCCTCCTATGAATATTTCTGTTCTCCCTTTTTAGAAGGAGTGAAGCATCTGCACTTTGATCATACTTCTTCTTGAGCTGCATGTAGTCTGTGTATCATATCTTGGGTGATTGAAGCTTTTGGGCTAATATCCACTTGTCAGTGAGTGTATATCTTGTATGTTTTTCTGTGATTGGGTTACCTCATTCAGGATGATATTTTCTAGTTCAATCTATTTGCCTATGAATTTCATGAAGTCACTGTTTTTAATAACAGAGTAGTACTCCATTTTACCACAATCTCTGTATCCATTCCATTGTTGAAGGGCATCTGGGTTCTTTCCAGCTTCCGGGTTTTAAATAAGGCTGGTATGATCATAGTGGAGCATGCGTGTTTATTGTATATTGGAGCAGCTTTTGTATATTTGTCCAGGAGAGATATAGCTGGGTCCTGGACAGAAGTGGGTGTCCTTTTCTCTCCAACTAATCTTTAATATGCTCTAGAGTACCTCTGTTCCTTCTACACATGAGAATGGTTCATAGATACTGAACCTTCCCTAAAGGGAAGAAGTTTGAGCTCTGGATACTGCTATACTCATATGACCTCATGGATTCATTGGTGTTCATTCTTGATAAAAGCCTGATATTTGGTCATCATGTAGTTGACACCTAGGATACTAGACCTGTCCAGGGGTTGGGCAGTGTGTGGGTCTGCCGTGTATTCTGCTTAAATTTTTCATAAATATGATACTGCCCCACAGATCCTGATCTGCCTTATGCACAGACTAACTCCCAGCCCCATAGATGTATATCTTCTCTGATGTGGTGATAGCGCATGGATAATTTCTCCAACATGGAGGTACAATATGGTGGTCCCTGGCTATTGATCCCACCTGGAATATTCCATTTCTTTGGCTCCCCTGAGTGTGGTTCTCTTATGATGTCATTCTGGAGTCCCATCCTTGGTCACTCCTTTTGCCTTGAGGAAGCATGTGGCATCACTCCTGCCTTGTAATAAAAATGGGCTGGACCCTATGTGCACTGGACACTTAAGAGGTCATTGCATGTCTTTTTGGTTATTAATATTCCAAAGTTGTCATTTGTTGATCCTGGAGGCTACTTGATGAATCCTGGTGCAATATATGGCCTCTACCCCATGAGTTTTGGTTCTGCAGTGGAGAGCAGCATGTGAGCTCATCAGTAGGGACTTGGATCGGTACTGAGGTCCAGTATGCATTCAACCTTGAGGATAGCAAGTAGCTGTGTGTATGTGGCATTTACTAAGACCCTAGGTGTTGGGTCTGTCCTGTGCTTTCCTATTGTGTCCTAGATAATAGGTTTGCCCTAGTACTAGCATTCAGTAAACCTGGGTCCGAAGACTCCCTCCAGGCCAGCATGTGGTTGGGCCACTCACATCTTGGCCTTACCTCCAGCCAGCTGTTGCCCATCCCCTGATCTCTGTTGCCCATCCCCTGGGCACTGTGCTTGACTGTGGAGCTGAATGCAAATTATCTTCTTAGGTACTGGAGACCTGGTGTGTGTGTGTGTGTGTGTGTGTGTGTGTGTGTGTGTGTGTGTGTGTGTGTATGTGTGCTTGTAGGGTGTGTACTTGTTTGTGTACCTTCCTTTGTTTTCTCTCCTGTGCAATTTTTATTTTCTGTGTTTCCTGCAGTGTAGTTAACCTGGTCAGATTGGAGTTTTCCTTCCAGTATCTTCTGCAGGGCTCAATTTGTTGATAGATATAGTTTAACCATATTTTTCCCACAGAATATTGTATTTTCTCCATTTCTGTTGATTGAGAAGTTTGTTGGGTATCATAGTCTGGAATTGCATCTCTGGTGTCTGAGAGTTGTAAGTCAGCTTTTTAGTTCTTTCTGGGTTTTAAAGTATCCATCCAAAATTCTGTGGAAATTTAAAAGGGTCTGCCTTTATATGTTACTTTTTCCTTTCCCTTTCAGTTTAAAATTTCTTTTCTATATATTTAGTGTTTTCATTATCATATAGTGGGAGGTCTTTCTTTTCTGGCTCAATATATGTGGTGTTTTATGAGCTACATGGACATTTATAGAGATGTTTTTAGCTTAGGGAATCTCTCCTGTCCAATTTTGTTGACATTATTTACTGGTCCTTTGAGCTGGGAATTTTCTTTTCATGTAGCTGTTATTCTGAGGTTTGGTGCTTTCAGAGTCTCTGAGACACTGTGTGTGTCTGTGTGAGTAACTTCTACAAACATATTCTTGGTGATTCAGGAAGTTCTCATGTTTCTTCTACACCTGAAACTCTCTCTTTTATGTCCGTATTTTATTGGTATAATTATGTCTGTACTTTCTGTTTGCTTAGATTTTCCATCTCCAGGATTCCCTCACTTTGTGTTTTATTTTCTATATCTATTTTTAGTCTTGAACAGTTTATTCATTTTCTTCTCCTGTTTTGTTTTAAACCATCTGTTCATCTTCCTCTTTAAAGGCCTCCTCTACCATCTTCAACAAATTTGATTTAAGGATATTTTCATGTATTTTGGCTGTGTTGGCTTGTCCAAGGCTTGCTGTAGTAAGATCCATTGCCTCTAGTGGGGTTATATTGTCCTGAATATATTTTACTTTACTCTTACACTCGTGTCTGATTACAAGGGGTAGGTTTATTATAGGTTAAGGTTCTGATTTCTTAGTTTACTTTGTGAACTGGATGAGTATTTTTCCCGCTTGAATTTTGTTTCTTTTCTGATCTTCTGGACTGGGTAGCATACAGTTTTCATTATCAGCCAGACGTCATGTCAAGTAGGGCATCTTTACTGGGATTTCAAGGCCTGAATGACATCTGAGATTTTGGGAACCAACAATACCTCTGGTATCCCAAGAACTTGCATTGCCTTTGGGAAAGCAGAGATGTTCTCCCAAAGTTGTGGTGTTTAATATTGTACCCAGGAAATGGGGTGTACTTCAGTGCTGTTGGGTATACACTATGGGAAGTTAGTATGCAGGGTACCATATATTGCCTGTGGTCCCTAGTGTTCTATGGCATCTGAGAGGCTTACATAATTGTGAACCAGAATATGGAACCCAGAGATCGTGTGCCCTTTGGGGATATTGGTCTATTTTAAGTGGAAATGGTGGGCATGAGATGGGGTAATATGTAGGGCCCATGGTCCTTCAATGACCTCTAGGAAGGCAGTCAGGAACTCAGCATGTCTTCTGAAACTTTGGAGCTTTCATAAAGTTCAGAGCAGTAGTCCATTGTCATCATGTTGGGAATCATGGTGGAATGCAGATAGACATAGTGTTGAAGACATAGCTAAAAGTTCTATATCTGGATTGACAAGCTGTGGACAATGACAAGGAACTACCTTCAGCATTTGAAAATTCTAGGCCCATCCCCAGTCACACTTTCTCACACTTAGTCCAAGGAGGCCATGTTTCCTAAAAGTGTCACTCTCTCCCTCTGAAACTATCAAGGCCATTTTCACTCAAACTACTACATTCTACTCCATTGTGTCCATAGTCTTATAGACTTATCACGCAAAAATCATTCAGTCTTTCTTTGAATGTCTATACTAGCACAGCACTGTTTGAAAGTATTAATTTCAAAGTCTCTTCTGAGACACATGCAATCTCTTAATGGAAATCCCCTGTAGAATCACAAAGAAGAAAGAAACAAGTCACATTCTTCCAAAAAACAATGACAGGGAATATTCATTACCATTCCCAAATGATATAAGGAGAACATAGTGAAGAAATGAGGTACAAAGAAAGACTGAATACCAGCTAGACATACTCCCAACTCTGCATCTTCATGTCTCATGCCAAAATACTCTTCAAATCTCCAACTCCTTTCAGCCTTGTTGACTACTACACATTTCTTTTCCTTGGGCTGATTCAACCCAGTGTTCACAGGTTTGTTCAAGAAATATCCCCAGGCTATGGCATCCCCAACGTCTTTGGGGCTTTAAGGCCATCCAGTCTTCATTGTCACAGATTCATGCAATGGTCTCTATGCAAGGAAACCCCTAACATGTGTCTGACCTCTGAACTTTCCTTCTCCATGGACAGAGATTCTACAATCTCTTTCTTGGAACCTTGACTCTGAACCCAAAACCACAAGGCCAACGCTGCCAAGTTCCATTACTTGTTGGACTGGAACATGGCCCCTTATGAAAATACATTGCCCTCTTTTTCAAACACATTTTAACCAGCTTTTTGTTTTCAATGGGTTTCTTCAATGACTAGGGTTGGATGTGGTAGAAAATGCTTTGAAAACTAGGGTGGCCTTGAACTCTGAAATCTGCTTGTCTCTGCATCCCTAGTGCTAGTATTAAGATATGTGCAAGGCCCTAAGCTGAACTCAAATACCATTTCACGAGTTGGGAGTTTGTCTGGGTAGCATCTTAACTTGATGTCAACCATTCCTTAATTTCCATTTAGAATCAAGCATTACCATTTTGCAATGACCATAGACAGAGGATTTAATTGCATTAAACTCCCTGGTGCTCTCTTTCTCAATTGTAAATTTAGTTTTGTTCCTAGCTCAGCTTGCTCCTTTTCATTAGAGAACTTTATAAGACAGGCCAGCAAGAGCCACAGGACACAATCAATGCTTGGCTGCCTTAATTGTCCTCTGACAAAACTTTTAAAGATATAATATTTGAATTTGGCTTCAGGTTGATTTTTAACACAATGGCAGAAAGCAGCAATGCTCTTAAGCTAAAATATCTTAAGATTATTTTCTAGGCCCCATACTAATATTCTCCTCTGAATCCTCTGGAGCCAAGCCCTCAACATTTAAATAACCTCAAACATCACTGATCATACAACTATGACCCATTAAACCTGCTTGAATTGTCCATTTACTCATTTTGCTCAAAGCCCCAAATTGTTCCTTATTTCCTCGAAATGAAAACATGGTCTGTCCTATCATGGCAATATCTCAGTTTGTAGATGAACTTTAACCATGGCAACTCTTCAAATGGAAAACATTTAATTGATGCTGGGTTATATTCAAAGGTGCAGTCCATTATTATTGTGACAGGAAACATGGTGGCATAGAGGCCTACATGGTACTGGAGTGTTAACTAAGAATTCTACATCTGGATTGGGAGGCAGCAGGAAGAGAGAGGGACACTGGGCCTGGGTTGAGCATTTGAAACCTCATGTCCATCCCCACTCACACACAACCTCCACCATGTCCACTTATGCTCCAACGAAGGCACACCACTTAATAGTGCTACTTCCTATGAACCTATGGCGCCATTATTATTCAAACCACCACAGTCTTATTTTAGAAAATGAGTGATTTTTCTTCTTCCTCTTCCTCCTCCTGTTCTTCCTACTCTTTGTCCCATATTTCTAGTACCAGCCAAAGATTATGAATGCATTCATAGTGTGTTTTCACACACTATCTTTAGCCTTTGTACATACTTCTACACATGGCTGCTTGGTGAACTCCACTGCAAGGGAAAAGGCTTTCTGCTATGCTCTTCACTCAGTCTTTTGGCAGGTCCTAATATTTCTGGCTATACTTTCATGTTTTTCTCACAATACTTGAATAAAACTGTTCATGAGCTTCTATCAAGGGTTTTACAATATTAAGTCATTCACAAAACTAAAACCTCAACAAAGAAACTCTGATATCACTAGTACCATCACCAAAGCATGAGCCTACCTATACCTTGATTCCTGTATCCTTGGTGTTTATAAACAAGAATCCTTGACCTATTGCCATCATTTATTAACCAACTCTGTCAAGCAAATGCCTCTACATGTGAAAAGATCCCCCACCTTTCACATGTCATTTTTACAAACACACTCATTGTTATTATAGTACTAAAACTATATACTTTGTCATTTTTATGTTTATTTGTGTATGTATGTATGTATGTATGTATGTGTATATATATATCTGTGTGTGTGTGTGTGTATGTGTATGCTTATATGAGGTTTACATGCAACAAGTGTGTTGGCTGGATTTCAGGGAGTCCTGAGGAAAACGTCTCATTCCTCAAACTTGTGTTGCAGGTGTTTGTGAGCCAGCAGGGCTTTGCTGAGACCCAAACAAGGATTTTCATAAGATCAGGAAGCACTGTGCCATCTCCCTAGCAGCATTGTTTTACTGAGAATGATACAGCTGTAACTTATGGTTTTGCTTGCCTATGCTAATTATACAAAGTGAGTGAGTGTTAATCATGATAAATCCATCTGTGTGTACACTGAAATTTGACTGTAACAACACTTCTACTACTTTTTCTTACCTTTTTCAAATCCATTGAAGCTCCCGGTCCTTTTTAAATAATACATCAGTATCAATGTTCCAAAGTAGA
Organism: Rattus rattus; assembly: GCF_011064425.1. Taxonomy (NCBI): domain Eukaryota; kingdom Metazoa; phylum Chordata; class Mammalia; order Rodentia; family Muridae; genus Rattus; species Rattus rattus. Next base: position 129,726,680 of record NC_046158.1, on the reverse strand, counting down.
TTATTTAACACAAGAGTTTATACTTTAATTCTGTGGTACATAACTTGTGTGCTGTTCATATTTAGGAGAGCAAAATAAAAACTTTCCCACACACTAAATGATGAAAAGATTAAGAATACATGCAACTCCACAGACCTTGACATAAAGCTATACATTTGCCAATGCTTGCTCCTAATCATAAGGATTATTGGACGTGCAAGAGATTCTTTTTCCTATAAGGACATTCAACTCTGATAGAAAAGAATAACATGAAAAGAGAAAGTGCCACTGATATTATCATGACAATTTATATCAAACTTGCTATCCTTTGAGGAAAAGGAAAACAGTATTTGTTTTACTGCATGCAGAGAGAAAACAGCAAGTCCTTTTGTAACCTTGTCATGTCCGTAAGAATAAGCTCTTCTTGGCATTAAATTCTAAATGGATATTAGGACCTGAGTCCTTATCAGAGAGGCCAACCTTTGATACTGGAGGCCAGGCTAGCCAGGTGTTTGCAAGAGAGACTAAAACAAATGAGTAAGCTTTCCCAGGTCCTGCCATGGAGGTGTAAGGCCTTACTCAAAGTTCTGTGCATGTGGTAATCTCATTGGAGGTAGGTTACGTTTAGGTGTATAAGGAAGAATCAGGCAGGACAAGCTAGTTCCCGTGGTCATGCCCATGTAATGCTCTCTGGACTGCCCTCAATGTCAGCCCAAGATTCTGAATCCATAGCCTTTGGAAATATGCTGTGACAGCAGTCTTTATCCAAGTGCTTGTAAGCCAACCATAGCTGAGGATTCCAAATCTGTCAGCTGAGGGTGGTAATCCATAACAATATGCTGGGTCTTTCAAACCTGAACCCCACAGGGTAATGCCAGAAGAAAGTGTTGACTGTACAGAATTCAAGAGTTTAGGAGCTTAACTCTACCTCTGCACTTACTAAGCGACACTTAAGAGGTTTATACTTTGTTTTCTCTGCTTGATTACCAGTATTTCACTTTCAATCACACAGAAAAAAATCTTCTCTTCCCTAGAATCCAAACCGCTGTGCAGTAGATACACTTGGACTTCCGCCAGACCTTGGAATACAAAGCTGCTTCTGATGTGGAGTAAGCTTCATATCAAGGCACCTTTCCGCAAGTCCGTGGCTGCAATCACACCTCGTTCACGGCAGTACCTTAAAACTAACACCTTTCTCATAGGACATGAAATTCATTTTAACTCACTTTAGGTCTACAGAAATTCATTTTCTTAATACCCATCTTCTTCTGGGAAAACGAAGGCTCCCTTTGCCCTTCTGCAACCTCCACCTAGAGTGTGTTTCTGTCAGTCCTGATGGCAGAAGTCTTTGCTACTGCCTCCAGTACAATGGCGACTGGTAGAAATGTGTCCCGGGAACTCTTCTGTGTGTGCTGCTACCCAGGGTGCAAGGTCTCTGGTGAAGCATTTATCAGGGCATAGCACGAGGGCGTGGGCGCAAAGGCCTCTGGGTGGAGCAGTTAACTGGGAGTGGCACGAGGAAGCGAACGCCTCCGGGTGAAGCAGTTGTTCAGGTAAGGCCTCTGAGTAAAACATTTGGGAGGTGTTTCTGTTTCTTGGCCATGGAGATCTTTGGGGGCATCTCAGCCCTTGCGCTCTGTGGGCTTCTTGCCAAAGGTAAGAAGGGGTTAAGTACAACAAAGATTAGAAATAGTCAATTATATAATGGTACACTATAATACAAGTACCATTGCCTGGGTCTTTCAGCTTTGTATATACCAAAACTTTGGGTCTATGATTATTTGGTTTAAAATAATCTATTTCAGTAATTTCTCACATGTACACATTGTAATTAGATGAGGTTCATTTGTTTCTTCTGCCTCTAACTGCAACAGGGCACTTTCCTGTTAGTCAGGTGAAGTGAGTGCTGTCTCCCGTGCTTACACATTCAAGTAGCCAAAGCTTTGTTCTCCTGCTTCTTACAAATAATTTGGAACTCTTTGAAGTAGGTTACCTATGTTTTATAGATGTTGTTTACTAAAGGATATTGCCATATCTTAATGTCAATCAGTCCTGTTGGTTTCCAATCACCATTAGTGTGTGTAGCCAGGTCTGCCATCGAATAGTAAGGAAATCAGTGGCTTGAAATAGAAATTTATTGTCTAGCATCAAAGAGCTGAGGGGAAAAAAAGGAACATGACTACTGCTAAATAATGTTGAGGAAAAAAAATTATTATAGCGATGTGGTTGACCATAGCCAGATGGAGTGCCTCTGGAAAAAATCTAGAAGAGACATGAGAAGACTGTCTGGGCCATCTGAGGAGAGGAAGAAGGAAAGAGGGGAACAAGTTGAAGCAAGGAGGAGACACAAAGTTTCAAAAAGCAATTAACCAGCATCATATTTCTATTATATAGGGAAGAGAAGACAAACCCCTGGGGCTGGGGAAATTTAGGGTGTGGGCTGAGGCATGCCAGCCAGGAGAGACCAAATGACTGAGGGATGTAGAGAGAACCTGGCTGCCAGTTTGATCTTTTAAATAGACACTTTAGTTATATGTTTCAGGGTTTGAAACCTAACAGTTGCCTGGGTTGTTCAGCCAGAATGCTCTTAGAAACGAGGCTGCTACCACTCACCTTCAGCTGTTGGATGGCCATCCACTGTCTTTTGGTTTGTAGAGTCATTGTTTCCAATTCTCTCTTTGCATGCATTTTCTTTACTTCTGATTTCCCCCTACTCCCTTTCTGCTCTTCCTGTTGCAAATATTGCTTCTCCCATGAACATCAATTGTTTAGTGTCTGCAGACATATGACCTCAAGATGATTAAGCCTTCTAAGACCTTTACTTTTGTCAGACTTAAATGTCTCCACAGACCCATGTTTTAATTCTCAGTAGTCCCTTCCCTAGCTAGTGTTGCTGCATGAAGAGACTAAGGAAACTTTGAAATGTGAAGCCTCAATCCAGTGAGTTGCTCAGTGGGAGATGGATCTTGGCTGTTTTTGATTTGAGATTGTTTTCGGGGAGAGGACCCTGTTAGTCCTCTTTTTTTGTACTCTGAACCTCTGACTCTTCCCACACTCTCCTGCAATGGAAAGACATTCTCCTCAAGTACAAAGGGCCCACCTATATAGAGTAAACCCTGCGAAAGTTAGTTAAAATAAATGATTTCTCCTTAATTTTGTTGTGCCAGGCATTTTATTTCATCAATGATGAAGTAACTAAGACAAATCTAATTTCAAGGAAGGTCATAATCCTAGCTTTTGGAGGTAGGACACCAATGAATTTTTTTTGGGAGAACACTATTTAATCCTCAGCAGCATACAGCTTACTGTTTTTTCCGGGAGAAAAATAATTCCTCTGAAAACCCAATTGAAAGTTTAGTTGGAACTGTGCTTTCTTCGCAACCATGGAAGCCTGGCATTAATTCCTGTAAGCTTTGAGGAGGAGAGTGATGTTATGATTAATGCCTGTAATCTTATCACTGTACAATGGATCTTGCACTGATCACTACCTTAGAGACTAAATCCTAGTAACCTAGAATGCATCCTTGTGGCATTAGGACATGGAATTAAAGTCCTTTCCCTTGGAGATATTTAAGCAAGAGTGAGTTCAGTTGTGACTTCTGTCTTTCATGCTTTCTTTGTCTCTGATTCTACTAAAAGGGCATCTGTTTGTTTTGTTTTTTTTTAATGGAACTGCACAGAAATATCACATGAAGAATGATGGGAAACTTTACTGAAATATTTAACAGAGGTTTAAAATTTGATTAAATTCTTGGCTTTAATTCTTTGTCTAAGACCAAAAGCAGTAATGCAAATATCAATATTTATGAACGAATAACCAAATACTGAATTCAAAATGTGTGAGAGATTTTAGATTATTTTCAACGCTGGTATTTTCTGATTTCCCCAAACAAACACATAGTTTATTGCAGATATTGGAACAATGTACAATTTAAGATTTCAGTGATGTATTGGCATGGGGTATAAAAGTTGTCTACATGGAATGCAAGGAAGCTTGACTGTTAATTGTTCTGGTAAAGAGGGTTGACTTTTAGACGGTTCTTTTAAAATGGGTTAAACACACAGCCAGAACTCAGAGTAAAGTCGTGTTCTCATGCTTTCAATGATCTCTCGGTGAGTTATTACCTGTGGATCTGAGGTCCTTCAAACTTGCATGCTGTAGACTGTTACATTAGTCTTTCCAAACAGATGTTCACACAGATAGTTTAACTCCATCAGTGATCCTCAGTCCCTGACTAGGAAATTGTCAAAAAACAAAATGAACACAGGAAGGTAGAATGTCTGTGAGGAATGACAACTACGTTTTACCACTAAGCTTTCAACATGGAAACATACATGTATGCACCGAAACCTACACACTCATGAACACACACAAGCCAATGCAATCTCTCCTTATCACACTCCTTCTTCTGACTCTTCTGCTTTTTTACTTTTGTAGAAGACATTCTCAGGGTCTAGTGCTCATACTGAGTCTGGTGCTTTCATTGATTTTGTTTGGAATTCAGAGCAAGTTCACGTTCATCTCTCTCACTTTATTGAAATTCTTGCTGTCTTTCAGGTCACAGAAAGCCTGTTGCCCCACAACCAAATTCAGTGGTCAGCTCTTGGCACTAACCGGCCTGTCCTAGCGTTAGCACGGTGCATCACTGAGTCTTCTGTGATGCTGTGTTCAACTGCTCCTGGTGATTCACTCTAGACTTTACCTCATGTTCCAGTGGCTACTTCTGAGTCCGGCTTGCTGGGGCTCCTGTCTGAGGTGATGATTTTGATGGAAATTCTGTGCAATACTTTTGATGATTTTCATGAACGTCGGCATTCTTTTCCTTGTGGTGCTAATTTTATTCAAATCGTTAAAGCACAATATTTTTTTATAAAAATCTTTATTTCAGGCATATGAGTATACTGTAGCTGTCTTCAGACACACCAGAAGAAGGCATTGGATCCCATTACAGATGGTTGTGAGCCACCATGTGGTTGCTGGGAATTGAACTCGGGACCTCTGAAGAAAAGTCACTGCTCTTAACCACTGAAACATCTCTATCTCTCCAGCCCCACAATCTTTTTAATATTACAGAGATTGATTGTAATTTAAATAACTAAGTAGAATTTTTATTGTTTTCTTTATGGAATTAGTGAACCCAAAAGTTGCTTGACATATTCTGAACTAGTTGCAAAAGTATCAGAACAATGGAAAGATTTTGTATATAAATTTAGCTAGATGGCTGCTCAAAGGCTGAACTGGGAAAGACACTTGTTTTCAAGGCTGATGATTTGAGTTCAATCTCTGGGAATGATCTACTGGTAGGAAAGAAAAGACTCCTACAAGGAAAAGGGTAGAGTCTCAGAATATATCTTCATTGCTGGGAGAGAAGGTCAAGGGTTGTTCATGATCTTTCTGTCTTGGTTCTGGTGATGGGTCAAGGATGAAAGTGAGTTTTTATCAATAGCAAGAGCCATTCTCACGACTAAAATGTCACAGACATTGGTTTTACCTGTAGAGATTATTTTTTTAAAAAACTTTTATTTTTAAAATATTTACATTATTTGCTTTGTCTTTTTATATAGATTATTTCTTCTGCGGCAAAAAGAATACTCAGGATGTAGCAATGGAAATAGAAAACTTCAGTAGTAAACTTGGATTGGTAAGTCCTAACCTGTATCTGTAAGGATGTAAAACAGGGATGTAGAGAAATTAAAATGAAAACTTTTATGAAAGTCCAGGAGTCCATATAGTAGAAGAATGAATTTCCAACCATGAACCCCATTGTCTTAGGTTCCACAGAAGTAGCATGCTGATTGTTCTACCCTGTTTCCTGAAGACATATCTGTAATTTTATTCTGATTTAATAACTATCAATTTTATATGATTATGGCATCAGTATTCCTTTATATATGTACAGGTGTATTTTGGTCATGCACCCCTCCCCCATTGCTTCTAATACTGTTTCTAATACCTAGCAAACCTATAATTCTTCTCAATGAATAGCCTTCCCATATTCAGATCTTTGTTTTGCGTGTTTGATGAACTAGTTTTAAATAGGGTTGCTATGTGACTGTGGTTGGAGGTTATTCACCAGGACATAAACATGTCCCTCGGGAAGAGCATAGCATTGAATGTGGCAATCATTGAATGTTAAAGACTTTTCAGTATAGAACCTGACAAATGACCCCTTATCCTCATGTAGGTGGATTGATAAGTCTAATGGCCACATTCTCTCATAAAGTCAGTGCTTCACAGCAATTAGTCCCATCACCTGTAACTCATATTCTTTCTTCCCTCTTTCCATGGTGTCTTCTTAGCATTGAAGGATAGCTATTCATGTTCTGCTTAAGGTTGGGCACACAATGGTTGAATACTCCCAGCACTTTAATCAGGTATGAATCTGTGAATATGTTTATTGTTGTCACCAATTTCCTTTGCCTAAAATACAACAATCACCCATGTAATGGGGAAAGGGAAGGTGTGAGAAATCATTCCACCCTTCTCCAGCATTCTAGTCAGAGAGACATTTCAGAAGCCTTTAGGCATTGGTGGGACCACAAAACCCAATATCAGCTCCCTCCCAAGTGACTTGGAGTGAGCGATAGCAGGATCACCAGCATCCCTCAAAATGGGAACTCCATTCTAGCCCTATTGGTTGATGGAGAACCATCAAGTTGACTGACTGAGTATGACCATTCCACAAGATCTCCAATCTGCTGCCGAGTGTCTTTGAGTCACAGTGTGATTTACTGTGAAAGTATTTGGGCAACTTGGGGAGCTGATGGAGGCCAGAACTGTTGCATCTTAAAAACATGCATGCACAAATGAAGGATGCTTTTATTTTTAACAGTCTGAGGGTTGTACTCCCTTGTCTGATTCCTAGGCCTTACCACTTTCTGTGTGTGTTCTGGCATGCTGGGAGGTCATGTCTTCTATAAACATGTGAGGTGACCACTCTTGGCATTCTGCAGTCTGGCGCATTGACAATCTGGTAGCTGGATATGGATGAAGAACCTGTGGAGAGGGGACAGAAAAGGTGGGCAACTTTTGCAATGTGAATAAATAAAAATCTTAATAATAATTTTCATTATTATTATTAATGATATTATAAAGAAAAAAGGCACATAGAGCCTTGAAGCTGTCCGCTGGCCTTCACATGCAACTGCATCATTGCTACATTAACATTCACAAATTATTCAATCTAAAAGGCATTCTGATAATTAAGAAATAAGGAGGTGTAAAAACTTTTACACACTGTGGTATTCTACTCTGGTGTTCTTAAAAAGAGAGCTAAAAGGTTGTCAAATGAATGGTGACCAGTGGGAGGGGCAAGTAACTAGGGTGGGGCAATTAAAGAGAAAGGGTCAAATAAGGAGGACTGTAAGGAGCATAGCATGAATTATTTGAGACAATGGCACTATTCTTTTTTTCTTGATCACAGCAGTTTTTCATACAATTTATTTGTTTTGATTAAGAAAACTGAATTTGAAAAAGGTCCAATTTTACTGTGGGTTACTGAAAATAAACTTGAGGTGAGCATCCTCTCAGAGTCACTGGGTCACAAATATACAAGCACTATTATTGAAATAAATAAATTAATTAATTAAATTAATTTTATTAGGGAACTCAGGTCTCGGATAGAATAGCCATAAAAGTCAGAGGTCAATGAAATGAATTATTTCTACGCCAGTTCTATTAATTCTGTATCTTTCCCCATTTGATGTCAGTTTTGAGTATTTTCTTTTGTGTTTATAGTATCAGATGGTACTAAGTGCCACCATGGCTCCTGGGGGAAGGATATATTATACAAATAGGATGTAGTAACAAACTACCAATCCATACTGCCTAGTAACAACAAGATCTGTGGGGAAAAAAATGAGGGATCTTCCATTTTTGATTCTAGAAGGAACTAGAGTATCAGGAACCTGGGTAGAGGATGTGACGAATCTTTAAATTTATACCAGGGGGAATTAAAGTGGCCTACAATGTTCAGGAAAGTTAAAAGATGGGAAGATAGAGTTCTCTGTGTTAGGCAGACAAGGGCACTTGGTATAATCCTCGTGACTATAATATTTTGAAATTTCAAACAGGCCAAACATAGTGAGAAATTCACAAAAGAGTGAGATTTGGAGAAAGTAAAAAGGATGAGAGGGATCAGAGGAAACACACAGAGAATCACATGGAAGGAAAAAATCTATAAATGTTCACAGAAGGCACAATTCTAGAGGGAAATCCATGTTTTAGAAAGAAAGGAAACAATATCCTTCAGGAGGGTAGCGCTTTTTTTGTTTTGTTTGTTTTTGGTTTTTGTTTTGTTTGTTTTTTGTTTTGTTTTGGTCTTTGTTTTGTTTTCTGAATCAGACTCTCACTACATAGCTTTCTCCAACCTGCAACTTTTACTATGTGGACAAGGCTGGCTTGGATTCACAGAGATCTATCATCCAAAGGAGGGGTTGACATCAAGTGCCAATACTTTAATAGATGTCTTTTGGCTTCTAAAATAGCAGTTACAGATTTTATGAAGAAATATCTCTCTGTAACGGTGTTGTTTCTTTGTTTTATGCTTTGGTGTTTGCAGTATTTTATCACTTTGCTGACTTGCTTATGGTAGCTAACACGGAACAGTTTATGTACCATGTCTGTGAGATCACTGAGAAGGGCATGGGCAGAGGTTTAGGTTCTTGTGATATTGCACTGTGTCCTAAGGAGCTAAGGGTCAGGCAGAGTCAGATGAGACACTCTGTGGAGAATGGCTTGGATACCTGAGCCACAATATTAATACCCCAAGCATACAATGTGCATGCTTTTTTAGTGCAGTCATAACACAGACATCACTACATGCATTCATGATGCCCCGAAAACATACCATTAACTTAGAAATGGCTAACACATTCCATCAGGTGCTAGGCCTGTTATCAAGAAGCCCAATATAAGAAATAGGGTAAGATGTGAGTTTACAGCACAAGCCCAGTTGCCATGGGTCTAGAAGAAGTAAGTTTTAGGTTGACCTCACAATGCTCTGAATGAACCGGTAGCCAGGATGCCACTGGAATAAGGCCCAATAGAAGAAACGCAATACTTAGCAGCCCAATGGCATGCTGCTCCATTGTTGTCTGGTTCATGGGACACCAATCCCATGCTGACATCAGGGAAGGACTGGTAGCTTATGCCTCCTGTACTTCCTTGGCAATAGAGGGTCCCATAGCATGGTGATGTCTAATACAGATCCTGTACTCAGGATCCTATGTCATAGTGGTCTGCAGGCTGTAGTTCTAAAAGCACAGGCATTGGCAGATCAAGGACACTCTACATGTAGTGCTTTACATGAAGGATTGGGGAACGCAACACTTTCATTTAGTCTATGCCTTCTTTATCTAGCAAAACTCTTACCCATTCCATCCATCTATCCCTCTAGGTATCTGTTTTCCTACTCTCTTCCTAATATGTTCTTGTCTGATGTCCTAGACATGTCTTCTCTGGTATCCCATTACCTGGCTGTTTCCCAAACTGTCTGTACTCAAGTCTACTCAGAGGATTAGCTGATAAACAGTCTCTCCAAACTATGATACCCGATGACATCTACATTTACAATCTAATTTAATGATTACTGATCGATTCACTTGTAGTCATAGCTACCATTGTGAGAGATTCAGTACCTGGACATTAGATGGAAGTGTGCAGTTTCAGGACACCTGACCCCAGGGTGCAAACAGGAAGAAAAACTTTCCATTTGTGTATTTATTCATTTGTGTATTTATCTGTCTGTCTATCTATCTATCTATCTATCTATCTATCTATCTATCTATCTATCTATCTATCTATCTTCACCTTTACATTTGTATCACAGCACCCCTTTCTTCCCAATCTCATCTCACAAGTCAGTGACAACTCCCTGCTCCATTTTTTGGAGCGCCTTCATGAAGACCAAGGTGTAATCTGTTACTTATGACTTGGAAGGGCTACGTCTGGTCCATGTATATTGTTTGGTTAATGGTTCAATCTCTGGGAGCCCTCAAGGTTTGAGGTTAGTTGAATGTGTTGGACCAAAATATGAGCTAGATTGAATATTTTGTACTCTGCACCAATGAAGAGTCCATTAATTCTTTTTCTGTCTCTGTAACGCCTCTATTATTTTGACAGGTATGAGACATGGTCCAGGAATGGAGTCCTGTGAGAAGACTTCTGAGTGCTTGTGAGAATATTCCTAAGAGTCCGATGGCCTTGTGACCAAAGTTTCTTCAAGATCCCAAATTGTCCATGGACTGTGTTTTCATGCTCTTTTCCTGGTATTTTGGATAGGAATGAGTTTACTTCAGATTGCTCATTATTGCTTGCTGTTGAAATTTAACTAAGGTTTAAACTACCCTTTATATGCCTTTATGGAAAAACATAATTTGGCAACTTGTAGCTAGTTCTTGTGATTGTACACAGGTTGAACTCAGGATAATTATATATTGAACTTGAGAGTGATTCCAATATCTGAGCTTTGAAAGAAAATGACTTTAGTATAAGCCTTTAATACACGTTATGTTGGGCTCCATTCTCCTAGGTCCCACTGCCTGTAGAGCAGTGGCAGACAGGTGTGAATAAACTGGGGAAACAAAGCCCAGAGGCAGGAAGAACTTAAGGTTACATCGTATTTTAAATTGAGCTCCTTGAAAACACACAGGTATTATATTTTCAATTTTAATGGTACTAGGGCTGCACTATCAATTCATAATTTTACATTGGGTGACGGCAAATGTAAACATTTTTATTTTTAGGTCACAATGCTGTATTTGTCCCTGCCCTTAATCTGCATGTTGGGATGACAGTGACTCTGGAGGAGTTGCAGCACTTGTTATGGGACGCTTACTTTCAGGGTTAATTTTAACAAAAATTAGTTCTATTATTGTCTTAGTTAGGCTTTGACTTCTGTGAACAGACACCATGTCCATGCTAACTCCTATAAGGACAATATTCAATTGGGGCTGTCTTACAGGTTCAGAGGTTCAGTCCAGTGTCATCAGGGCAGGAGCATGACAGCATCCAGATAGGGATGGTGCAGGCTGAGCTGAGAGTTCTCCATGTTCATCTGAAGGCTGATAACAGAGTACTAGGTTCCTGGCAGCCAGGATGAGGGTCTTAATTCCCAAACCCAGAGTGACACACCTACATCAGCAAGGCCACGCCCCCCAACAGTGCCAGTCCCAGGGCCAAGCACATAGAAACCATCACAGTATAGTTTTGCAATTATAATTACAGTATTTCATCATGTAGCCATCTTTATCTTTGTTTAGACTGGAGTTTGTTCTATTAACCAGGCTTCCCTCAAGTCACAGAGCTCCTTCTTCCTCTGCATCATGGTTCAGTTCTTCATGTATTGATTAAAGTCACTGCTCCATAGGGCACCCATATAAAATAGCACTGTGGTCACTGTTAGTTTCATGTATGATTGTCCCTGTCAGTTTATAACTTTTTTGCATCACCTTATTGAGGACTTGGCGTCCCTTCCCAGGTCTAGTGTTAGAGTAAAACTGGTAAATTCTCAGTGCCCATGTACACAGCAGGTGAGGGGATGGAGAGAGGGGACTTGAAGCATCACCCTACAGGGACTTGGCTCCTGCCAGGACAGACATGCATCGCCCTCAGTGAGGAAGGTCTGCAAACTTCCAGAGACAGTGTCCTTCTACAACAAGGGGGCAAAGCCAAGGGCTGGATGTTCCAGGAATCAACAGCCATTTTTATTTTTCTTGTGTTGCTTAGTTCATGGACTCGTGAGCATCTGGATCTGGCCTGCCTTCTAGGTGAGGATGCAGTAGCCTCTTCATTCAAAGAGACCTGAAAACATGGGTTTACAGTAAAAAGTACAAAGTGTTCTGTTGTCCATTCCGTGTAGTAGGCCACCGATTTCTATTGGCCTGAGCCAGGGAGCAACACCTGAGTGCCTCTCTTCCACTCAGGGTGTATCGTTCAAAGAGTTAGCTGTATCCCTGGCCTTGTTTATGAGGCTGGTCTCAGGCTTTGGCAATTCTGCATGTTGTTGTTGATGATTTTCAGTATCTCTAGCATGGACTTTTGGAAAGTTCATATCTGTGCAACAAAAGTATCTGTTCATTCATAGTACAATAAAAAGAAAAATATAGCAGTAACAGCCACAGCACCAGGAGCAGCATCAGGAGCAAGGACATTGTAATTGCAAGATCCTTTGTGGTACCTGTGCAAATATAAAAAAATAGTTGTTCTACACATATGTCCTAGGAGACAGAAAACTCCATTTCCAGCTAGATATACTTGAATGTATTTGTGTCTTTTCATTTGCTGGAAGTATGACAAATCACTATGTCCTACCAGCAGTAAACCACCTAGTCATAAGATGGGACCTTGCTGTTTTCCCACCTATAATTCCCCACCCCTCTGTTGTCTCCTGTGACTGTCTGCATCCTCAGCAAGTTGCTCTCCACTCTGTGGTATCAGCTCCAGGGACCACAGTGCCTCCTACAACACTTGACACAGACACATGGAAGGGTCTCTTTATAGAAATGTGCAGGACTTAAGCTCTGGCTGTGCTGGCTCTGAGCTGGGTTTGAGTCTCTAATTCCTCCTGAGTGTTCCACTCTTTCCTTCACTATATTTACCTCCATCCTTCACAACTCTAGGGATACCATCCTCTGCTTTCTACATCTCGTTCAAATATTTCAGGACTCCTGTTAGGAGTAAGGACAGGATGGGTTTTCTATCTGGGCTATATCAATGAATGAATCTTGCTGATACATTATCAACACCCATATTTATGTCACGAATATAGGATTCAAAAAAGAATCCAGTATTCAAAGCATACATGACTAAGTAGAAAAGGGTTTCATTACCATATTACCTACATGTGTTAGCTGGTTTCTCTGTGACCTCCCTCATTTGCTGACACGATTTTAATTCGCTCAAAAGTTGTTAGGATTTTGATTGTTTTGTTTTGTTTTGTTTTATGCATGGAGGCATTTTAAATTACTATTGATGGTACCCTTTTTCCTGCTTTCTCAGGGCAAGACCAAAGTTGAACATGACACACTGCTATTTGATATGCTCCTGAGGGTCTGTTTCCCAGGAGGATGGGCAGCTGTCCTCTGAGCAATTTAAGCTGGGTTCCCACCATGGGCTTTCTTGCTGGAAAAGAAACACAAGGAACATGGGCTTGGGTCTAGATTCTGAGTGCTATCCATGCAGTCTGGTAATAATCATTGTTTGTGAAGACGTACTTAATGATTATACACCAGAGCAGACACTGATCTCAGTCCCTCTCCAAGTTCTCTTCCTGAAGTGAAGCATATGGACATTCTAGTGTGCAATTTGCCTGGTAAATTTCCTCTTCGGGAAAGGTCCTCTTCAGTAAAGAAAGTGGTGGGGAGTACATTACGTTTTCTTCAGTCTTTTCTCTCCAGACAGATCAGGTAGCTGGTCCAAGAGAAGGTGTGATGGCAGGGTCCCTCATCCTTCTTTTAATGCAGAGGAAGGTTGGGAGCTTGTTCAGGGGATATTAGACAACCCTAGCCTCTATTGTAATTACCTTTTCATTGACAGGTGGACTTCTTTTGTATAATGATGGGATACTTTTTGTACCCCATGAAAAACATTTTGAAGGCAACATTGAGATCTGGTTCCCTTAGGATTTTGACTGACAAAATCTTTGATGTGTGTCCATCAAAGAACAAGCAATGGTGTCCAAAACGCACATGAATGTAGGCACTTCATGACACTCACTGCTATTAGTATTTGATGTAATATAAATGTTTGTGTTGTGCGAAATCCAGGACTCATATTTTAGGAAGAAGTCTGAGATTGGAACCCCAAATTCTGTCTTTCTGATAGGGGTGTGAATGCTTACTAATTCTTAGAGGACCACTCCAAGGCTCAACTTGTAAATGTGATCTAATTCTGCTCCTTAGAAGCAGAGAACGTTGAGAGGCTGCGAATGTTTTCAGGGTTCAGCCCTGACTTTTATGGTGTTCAAATTTGTGCTGCTAATAAGGTCATCTTTTCCAGGATTAAACAGGTTTTCTTTTCATGGTTTTGTTGCTCAAAAAGGCCTTGATCTTTTGTATTCCCTATCACATTAAGAACATTTCTAATGCTGCCTTTGAGCAATGTCCCTATGGATTTTCTCTTAAAAGAATCATTGATGATTTTACATGACTGGGCATGCACAGGTGTGTCGTGATATGATGATTGTTGCTCTCCTTGTAGCCTCATTGTTGGTATTTCATTAAGTGGATCTTCCAGCTCTTAAGAGAGTTTATTGTGTGAGTTTATTTAAAAAAACAATATATATTGTTCATGAACAATACCTGTTATTTGAATTTCCTGTCACTGTGAATGTAAATGCATTGTCACTAAAAAGCAGAGGACAACCGCAAGGCCCAAGGTATCAGTGGGAAGCCCTTCAGATAATGCTCCTGACCACCCATGCAGCACAGTATTTGCCTTATTCACACCATTGCACAGCCATCAAAGTTGCTACTCATGATCTGTTTCACTGGAGGATGGGTGCTGTCTGTAAGCATTCTATGCTTGTGTTCTTACTCTGGACGTCTTCACTAGAAAGGGCCTCAGTACACAGAGGTGCCTGTGGTTGGCCTAGGTTCTTTGTGCTATCAGTGATCATAGTTTGAAGTCGGTAAATGTGTGCTTGTTGATAATAACCCCTTAGATCTCAGGATCCACCCAGTCTCTCTGCGAGCCCTGTTTTGTGACAAGTCTTAAGTGATAAGGTCAGTCTTTTTCTGGTAGTAGCAATGGCAAGTGTAGACACACTGGTTCCCCTCTTGAGAAGCAGAGGGATCTCAGGAGGTTTTACCTGGGACTTTGTTCCCTCTGTCTATTGTGTTCAAATATTCATTGGCAAATCAAATAATTACGTAGGATTAAATGTGGTTCCATGTATTTTGTTGCTTGAGGGTCTACTTGATACCCTGTATTTCGCACTGCATTTAATATAATTATTATTCCAGGTCTGTTTCCTTTCAGGTTTTTTTCTGTGGCCCTTCTTCATATGTCTTCAGCTTGGTTTAGCTACAGGCATGCCAGGACTTCCAGTATTATGAACCTGTTCTGGCATCCTCTGCAATTTACTGATTGTGTAGGTCTTCAAGCTCTGGGGATAGATGATGTGGGGTAGAAGTTTCATGAACGTATCTACCCTTCAGCCATTGAATTCTGTCTCTATGTATTGGACATTCATAGAGTTCCAGCATTTGTGCTTCTGAGCACCTGAGGGACACAATATTCAGTTTAATACAAACCATGATTTAACCATGGAAGTGCTAGAGAGGGCATGTTTCACTGGAGGACAGGCTTCTAACATTTGAAGAATTTATGCTTGTTTTTCTTCCTGGGCATCTTCCCTGGATAAGGGACCCAATGACCCTGTGAAGGAGGGGATGTGATTTTTCTAGGTTTTTGAGTGCTGAGTGGTC